>NW_008665363.1:29845-50501 GCF_000695815.1 Acanthisitta chloris | reverse complement strand
TTCTTTCCATAAAAATACCTTGGAGTGGTAGTCACTATAAAATATTCACTTGTTATTGGTCTTTCAATATTTCCAGCAACCAGTTCTGTTCTTTGCCATGCCAGGAAAACTAGAGATATGCACAAAATGATTCACTTAACTTCCAAATGATTAATTTTCAAATGTGTCACTTTCTTAAAAATTCAGTTTGAAACATGAACTGGCACATGCACAGACTGGTAAGGTAATAGCTAATTTCCTTTGGAGAATAGCTATTTGTAAGCTAACACTATCTTCACATAGGAAAGAATGGAGAGGATAACAAGTGGAAGCTAAAAGCAAATGACAAAGGAGCCTGAACAAAACTGTAGTTTTCCTGACAGTGCAAACCTGTCCTGAACAAAGTAGTGCACCATCCTGGTTAGGAAATTGGGGATAAAAGTAACAGTGACACCTGACAGTGTGATGAACTCTCACAGTCCCTTTGGAGCAACCATTCTATATTCTCTATTCCTTTTTAATCATTCCAGTCACCTACAGGCAGTTCCTTCTACTATTGTAACAGTAAAAAGTGGAGATATTTCTAGCCAGTGAATGTTCATTCGACATTTTGAATGCTTTCATCATATTATTTAGGGTAGAAACACTGTTTCTCACTAAATAAAAAGATTTTAAGTACAGTAGATTCAACACAAGGTGGCAAAGAGCTTTGATTATGATATTTCAACTTCATGAGAACTGACTGTAAAGGCTAAAAGAAAATTCTGTTACTCTGTGGGAGAACAATCTTCAGCACAAAGGCTTTTTACTACCTAGGACTTTACTAAGTTTTAAATGTTGATTTCCCTCACTTTTCTTTTCAACATTAGAACATCTCTATTAATGCCTTTTAGACTGGAACATCATGCAGGGAATTTAAAGAGCACTACAACCTGGAAACTGGGGTCTATTATCACAATTTACTTAAGTATTAAGTTATGCTTATATATATAACACCTAAGAAAAGTATGAATGTGAAATCAGAAAGGTGTTGCATTCTGAAAAATGTTCTCCAGACTGATCAAAAAATATTTTTCTACCTACCTAGACACACACACTTTAATGCATAAAATCCTGCTGCCGAAAAATACACAAACACACGCTTTCCCCTGGTGACTCTTGAATTCAATGCATCCTGAATAACAACTCCATCCCCTAACTGTGTGGGAAGATGTAGGTGGATAACAGAACCTCGTAAATTTGAAGTGCACGTTTAGACTGACATACAGGGAAGCACTCCTTCTACCTCTAGCTTAGTTTGTATAGCACTGAGATTAGCAAGTGTAGAGGTGGAGATGCCCTGCCCTGACTTCAGTCATGCTAATGTCCTACCCCTTGCTCTGGCCCCATGCTGAGACCAAGCACACTAGCTGAGTGCTTCTTGGTGTGTCTGCACACACTTGGGTCCTCACTGTTGAAAATTGTCTCATTGAATCAAGGTCAGAGAAACAGCATCATGTGTCCCTGACTGTCCAAGAGTCCTGTGGGTGTCTGACACTGACATCAAGTAATAAAAAGGATGTTGGGGTCTCCATCTAAAGCCTCTTTTTCAAAGGTCCCCTTTCAACTTTTCAGGCATTATTTGGTAACTTCAATAGCATCAGGAGATACAAGGCTCACTTCTGTTTCTCTATTGAGAAATCTCTATTGCACAGGATTCTTTGTAGAACATAATTTGTTCCAATTATTTATTTAACTACATTTCATTTTACATGTAATTCACTTTTGCCTTGATGACTGTATCTTGAATGATCTATATTGATATTTGTTTGGTGGTTTGTGAAGAGTCCCAAGCTCTCACCCCTACCCATTGAAAACATTAAACCAACTGCAGCTTAATTCATCATCTTCATGCTCCTTTATTAGGAATTCAGCACTCATTACTGTTAAGCAAATGTCACTGTTACCTCATCATCTGCTCTATAGGGATGTTTATCTATATTCTAAAGTCATGGAACTTTGATAAACTATATTCAATTAATGTACAAATATCATATACCTCAAGTATGTCCTTTTAAGTCAATCCTTATGTTACCTAAAAATAAAGGCAAAGGCAGAGGGGTAAGTGATGGAGGGGAAACCCCAGACTAAAATCACTTTATGGTTTTTTGAACTGTCACAGAATCCCTGTTGATTTTTTTAAGGATGAGAGAAACAGAAAAAAAAAACAAAAGGAGTAGGGATTTCTAAACACAAGAATTATGTTAATGATAATATACTGTCTTCATCCCTTACAGCATATAACCTACCACAGTCAGTTCAAGAACTCCTCTGAGTTGATGGAATACAAGGCATCGCTCTTCAGAAAGATTTTGGTGGAAGTTGTAGTCATGCATTGCAATTTATCCTGAACACAAATATTCTCTGAATGCTGAAGTTAGCAAGATTGAAACAGTGGATGAAAAGTTAGTCTAGAGCACTGATATTTTACAATATATCCAGCAAAAAATGAAAATTTTAGCTCAGCATTTGTAATAGCAAACTTCTTAATGCATCCCAGAACTCCATTGGTGTTCTTAGTCACAAGGGCACACTGTTAACTCATGGACAGCTTGTTTTCCACCAGGACCCCCCAGGTCCTTCTTCACAAAGCTGCTCTCCAGCAGGTTAGTGTCCAACCTGTACTGCTGCTTGGGACCCTGCACTTGCCCTTGTTGAATCTCAGGTTGTTCTTCTCTACCCATCCCTCTAACCTGTTGACGTCCTCTGAAGAGCAGCCCAGCCCTCTGAGGTACCAGTCAGTCCTCCCAGTTTTGTATCATCTGCAAACTTCCTGAGAACGCACTCTGCACCCTCATCCAAGTCACTGATGACTAAGTTGAACAATACTGGGTCTATCATAAGAGTCTGGGCGACACCACTAGTGACAGGCCTAAAACTAGACTCTGCCATTGATCACAGCTCTCTGGGATCTGCCAGTCAGCCAGTTCTCAATCTATTTTATTGTACACCCATCAAACCCTCACTTCTTAAGTTTGCCTATGAGGATACTGTGGGACACAGTGTCAAAAGCCTTGCTGAAGTCATGGTAGACAATGATTACTGCTCTCCCTTCATCCATCCAGGCAGTTTTTTCATTGTAGAAGGCAATCAGGTTGGTCAAACATGACTAGTCTTCAGTAAAACCATGCTGACCATTCCTGATCACCTTCTTGTCTTCCATGTGGGCAGAGAATGAAGCGTTCTATCACCTTCGCAGGGACTGAGGTGAGGCTGACTGGTCGGTGGTTCTCCAGGTCCTATTTGTTGCCTTTTTTGAAGATTGGGCTGGCATATGCCCTTCTTCCAGTCTTCAGGCACTAATTCCTTCAGGCAATATTTCTTAAATTTTCCTGCAAATCTGTGAACATAGACTCATGAAATACCTATGCTCAGGGAAAGGGATCTAAGACATGAGCATAATGCTCTTATCCTACTCAAAGTATTGAGTTAAGTGCATAATTCTGAGATAATATGAGCTAGTTCTCAGTAATATAGTTGTAATAAGTGTGTTACAGTTTCCCTATGTAGTTACTCTGATTGTGGCCAACTTAAGAGACTGAATAAAATTCATACTATTTTCTGCTCTTTGCTCAACATTAGTTATAAGGAACTGCAGTAAGAACTTTAATACTTAAAGTATGCTCTGAAATATTTAGCAATAATGTTAGTACTTTGACCTTTAGAACATCCTACATCTTCATTGGCTACCTACTTCACCTCCTTCCCCATAGGTTAGAGAGGCAGTAAAACAATAGGATACATGGAACAGATAGACAGAACGGCCAATCAAACCAAGGAATATTAAAAAGGTCAAAATACTCAAGTCTACTACTATGATTTATAAAACATATGAAGAATTGCAATTTTAGTACTTAATTCTACTGAGAATAATCATAATGAGAATTGAAAATGGCACAATGAATAGATTTTGGTGACAGTAATTTCATTTTGAATGAAAGATAGCAGTCTGTATTCTTCGCTAAAACTGGGTTCATTGCTTTTATGATTTCACTCTTCAAAGACACCCTTGGGTCTGGGACCTATTCTTCCTTTTCTTCACAAGTCAATTTAAATATTACAGCTATATATACCACACAGCCACTTTGGGAAATACTTCGGAATTGATTTCTTGGTTTCAACCTTACATTTTTTTATGTCTTTATATGTGGGGTTTTTTTTCTCTCTCTATTGATATGTGGGGGCTTTTATCTCTCTCTATCAACATGCATGTATGTATATACAACTGCACACATCTCTTCTGAGTATTACGAAAACATATAAAACAAAGCTCAATGATAAATTGCTGAAATAATGTCTTCTAGAATCTGTGTAGAGATCACAGCTCCACAAAATGTGAACCAGATGTCTATTTTTCACACAAAGACAAGTAGCTCTTTTACTGCAATATAACAAGATATTGCTGGCTGGTTGAGTCATTTTAGAGGACTGTCATTACAATTCTGTGATTCTCACTTCCCCTAGGTTTGTTACTTCTGAGTTCTTACTCTTTAAGCTTCCTTTGAGTTTATTCTCCCTTTACAGTACACCTAGAGTTAACAGTCATTAAATAACATGGATCAGCATATGCTCCTGTATTTCAAACAAATTTTATATTGTACCTGCAACAAGGCAGAAGAGAACCAAATGACTGAAGAAGTCTGGTTTGATTGTTTTCATGTTCTGCCTCAGCGTCACCATGAGTAGATAACATCCTTGGTGCCATGAGAGGCAACCCTCTCTATGGGACTGTGCCAGTACAGACATTCATGCTGTCAGCACTGCAGTAGCAGGCAGACCCAGCACGGATAGCACACAGATGGCATGCATATGGCACATGCTCAGTGCACACCCAACATGTGGCAACCACATGCCCATCATGTGGTAATCGCATGGCCACCACACACCAATTATGCACCTATCACACAGCAATCACATGTTCATCATGTAAACATCATGTGGCCATCATGTACCAATCATGTGCTCATCACACAGCAACCACACAGCTGTCATGCACCAGTCACATGCCAATCACAGAATTACAGAATCATTTAGGTTGGAAAAGATCTCTAAGATCATTGAATCCAACCTTTGACTAATCCCCACCTTATCAACTGGACCATAGTACTAAGTGCCACATCCAGTTGTTTCTTGAGCAACACCAGGGATGGTGATTTCACCAACTCCCTGGTCAGTCCATTCCAATGCTCAACAACTGCTCCCATGAAGAAATTATTCCTGATGTCCTGGGTAATCATGTGCCTGACACATGACAATTATGTGTCCATCACATGCTCTGCACATGGCAATCACATGTCCAGCATATGCCCAGCATGTACCCAGCACACAACAGTCAGGCATCCAGCCTGTGTGCAACGTATCTATTGCAACTGCTTCCTCATCCTCCACATGTCAGTTATGGAACAGTAATGCTTGCACCTTGGGACTTTTGTAAGCAACCATTACCATTGCTCAGAAAAGTGGTAGCTCATTATATGATGTTGACTTAATTGCTTGAGATCATGTGAACATAGTGAGACTGCTGTCTGTGAGACTCTCTCAGAAGTTTAACAGTGAGAATTTGCATTTCAGTGCAGCTGTGATAATCTTGACTAATTCTGCAAAATATGAGCCTCATGGGCTTGCATAGATTCCTGCAAAAGACCTTTGCTAGCAGCTCTTAATGTCTCTGTTCAGATGCCCTTGTAAGAAAACTGCTAAAAAGCCACCAAACACAAGTATTGCATGGCAGTTTCAATCTGGCAATTTTCAGTTAGACAATTCTGAAAATGTAAAGAAAGCAAATTAAACTAACAGTATGGTAAAAAATAAAGTACATATTCTGACTACACATCCTATTTTCAACTTCAAATGAAATTGCAACATAATTTTCAAGTTGCTATGTGGTACTACCACCGAATTAAGGAACTTCACTATAAAAATTAATCCAGTTTACTAGAACACACCGTGCCTAGGTCCTCTATTATAGCTTGAGAGCATTAGCAGAAGCATTTTATCATGTTTATGGAGCATGTAAAACTAATAAATATCATATTTTTAGTTACAGACAAACTGTTCATTGTCTTAAGCATATTCCTGTGAGTGTGTTGTAGTGGATTGCCTACTGCATTCTCAAATTATTTTGACTGTCTCTTGAAAAGGTTTTCCAACTATATGCCATTATGTCACCCACTAAAAACATTTGCTGCAGGAGGTGCTACATTAGTCTTGTTCTTCAGCCATGTTATAGTTCATTAACTAAGATAGAACCCTTCTGGGAATTGATACAGATGCAGAACTTGCAAGCTGCAGATTTATAACCTTTAAAAATGTATTACATTTTGGAAAGAGAATTACAAAAAAGCAATCCCTTTTTACACTTATTCTGTAGTCAACATACTGAACTTCCAAAACATACTTCATCAATCCATCTTTGGATCCAATCCATAACTAGCTCTTCACTTGCTGTTGAAATTATGGTATCTCCTTGCTGTCCCACTGCTGGCTGAGCTGAGACTGCTTTTAACTACAGGCATGTTGTAATTCTGAATCTCTTTAATTAGAATCATAGAATCATAGAATCACAGAATCAACCTGGTTGGAAGAGACCTCAATGATCATCGAGTCCAACCCTACCGTCTTTATTTAGGTACATTCTGCTGAAGGGTCACAAAAAGGTGGTGAGCTTTATAATTTCAACACACCAGGTGGCTACTGCATAGAGAAATACTTCATCTCGTCATTGATACATAATGTTCCAGGCAAGTTTGAAGGAGAATCATGGAACAGTTCAGGCTGGAATGAACTTCAGAAGATCTTTAGGCTGTCCACCTGCTCCAGGCAGAGCTACCATTAATGTCAGACCAGGTTGCTCAGAGCTTTATCCAGTTGTATCTTTACAACACTTAGGCATGCAGCTTGCATGAAGTCTCTGAGAAACTTGCTCCACTGCTGGCCTATTCTCAGACTGAAAAACCCTTTTCCTTTTATCCAGTCTGAACTTTTCTTGTTTCAGTCAAATTCCACTGGCTCCACTAAACAATAATTTCCCTAAAGACCCTGAAAAACTGCTGCTAGGTTTCCCTAGGTCATCCCTCCTCCAGGCTGAAGATACCAGCACCCTCAACCTTTTCTCCAAGGGAAAATATTTCAGGCCCCCACCATCTCTGAGACTGTCTTCTTAGCTCACTCCATTTTACTGATCTCTTTCTTGTATAGAAGGAGGGAAAAAACCCTGCATGTGTCATCTGAATGCTGTCTCATGACTGGTTAGTAGAGATCAATAATCTATCCCCTCAAGCTACTGGCCATGCTCCTGTCCTTACAGACCAGAGGACTAAAGGTAGTCTTTTCTGATGGAGCTCACTGTCGGTTCATATACAAAGACTCACGGGTGCTTTTTCAGTCATTCGGTCCCCAGTCTGTATCATTGATGGAGTTACACCTTCTCCAGTACAGGGCTTTGCATTTGTCCTTGTTGAATCCTGTTGGTTTTGGTTAGCCCATTCCTCCAGCCTGTCTAGGGCCCTATGGATTACACTCCTGCCCTTGAGGGTATTGGGTAACCCTCCCAATTCATAAGTGCAATTTTCAAACCTGAGGAGAGGGTACTCTATTGACTCCTCCAGGTCATCAATGAAAATGTTGAACAGGACGGGTCCCAGGGTAGACAGACATTCAGATAGTACACAACACATTATCCTCTACCCTCTAAAGGTGACATTTTACCACTTGCTTTTACACTATCCAGTTGTCTACCTATACATGAATACTGTGGGAGTCAATGTCAAAAGGCATGCTCAGGGTAAGTTAAGGTAAAAAGTCAAGGTAATTGAAATTCTTTGCTCTCCCTTCATCCACAAACTCCATCATTTCATCATAGAAGACAATCAGGTTGGTTATGTGTAATTTACCCTTCATAAATTCTTGCTGTTTCCAGACATCTTCTGTCTCTTGTGGCCAGAAATGTGTTCCAAGAGGACCTGGTTCATGATTTTCCAAGTTACAAAAGTGAAACTGATTCCCAGATTGTCCTTTATTCTTTTCAAAATATAAGTACAAAATCTATCTTTTTTTAATCTTAGAGGATCTTCTCTGCTCTCAGCATGCAATTCAAGGGGGTGGAGAGTAGCTTTCTGTGGCAGTGGTAAGCTCTCAGAACCTTAATCTGCAGCCCATCAGGTCCCATTGGTATATGTGGGTCCTGTTTGCTCAAATAGTTTCTGAATTCTCATCTGCTGCTGGTACTACTTTTCCTTGAAACCCTCCACTGAACACGGAAGGCTGAGAGGCTTAGTTTGTGAAGGATGCAGCAGAGAAGGCATTGAATACCTCAGATTAAATCACTTGCACCCTTCAGCAAGGAGCTGAACATTTCTAATGTTCAGTCTTTTGCTGCTAAGGCATCAGTACAGGCTCCAATTCCTATATAGCCCACTCCCACTTCCTACTCTTGTAAACTGCCTGTCTCCATTACAGCTCCATAATGTGCTTCCTGTTTAGCCAATCTGGTCTCCTATTACATCTATTTGTTTTCCTTGGCACCAGCAAATGAAGGTCTTTAAATCCTGTTTATTTTCCTGCACTTCCACAGAGCTGATACTCATACTATCTTACCTACAAGAAATATTAACACAACTATGCTGCCTCAAAAATCATGGATTTACTTTCCAACTCAACCCTACCTCTTGGTTTCCTATAACCTGGTTGTACTTTCTGTTCTTCCAGCTTTTGAGCATCGGCACATTTTCAAAAGAAATTCCAGGATTGGGAAGTCCAAATGAAGACAGCTGCCTAGAGTCAGTAATATTGTTCTAATTACAGGAACATTTAATCAGTCTCTGAGAAAGACTAGTCAAAAGCCAGTGAATCCAAAACCAAGCCAATGCTTTTTAAATGTGCTGGCCTATTGGCTTCCCGCCTAAGTAGACACTCAAGTTCAGCCCTGTTTAGATTAAGCAGAAGATATCACAGATTAAAGTGACATGATTACAGGTGGCTACTCCAGATTTTGCCCTTTGAAAGACTGCTTCAGTTACAGATTAACTTTGTTACCATAAGAATAGTTTTTATTATGTTCTGTGATAATACCTTGCATTTATACTGGCTTAACAAAGCTCTTTGTACTGTTCCTCTGTGTTTATGTTATGCATCAGTGCTCATAACAGTGCACATGCTGAACACTTCCATGCAAATTTAACTGTACTCCAAGCACATAGAATTTGGCTTGAAGTGGTTCTATCCTTATGTGTTTCTTAGTTTTCTTTCCGACCGAACCCAGTCACAATCACTATTTGCTGTGCTGGGATTTTTTTGTGTGTGTCTCTTTCTCCAGTCTAAAATATTCTTTCCAAATTTCATTGATAACATGTCAGATATCTTTATGGTTTATATTTGTTAAAAATATCCTTTCAGTAACATTTGTTATCACTATAAATGACTCTATGTTTTTGTAACCATCTCCATTTGTGCATGACAAACTGTGAAATTTGCCATTTTTGCCATGACCAATCCATAAAATCTGTCATCTTCCTACACCATGATGTTCATGATCTACATGGGGTCTTGCTTATAAGGTCACTTATTTAAATGGCACATGAAAATTACCATTAAGCAAGAGAGTGCATCCTGTAAGTGAGAAGTCACATGGGCACAATTTGAAGATCTTTCCTTTCTGTAAAAATATTATCTTTTTTAAACACTTGGGTATTCAGCATGATGCCCACTGCCATGATTTTCATTGCTTTCCTTGTGCCGAGTATATTGACTCTAGGTGAATACCAGGTTAAGCAAAGGGAGATGCAGAGTTTCTTATTGTGGGTAGCCTGCAGATGCCTCTTCATGATCCAGACTAACAACTTTTGTAAGAAGCAACAGAGGTGGGGGGGCAGCAAAAATCCAAAGTGCATGAATAAAACTGATTTGGGAAAATTGATTTAAATTGTGTCTACACATTTAAGATCCCTAAGGCTGAGGGTCACAAACACAGAATCTGTGGTCCAAATTCCCAATGAGAAAAATACAGAGTCCACAATATTCATAAATTCAGTCTTATTTGTCAGAAAATAAGAGATAGGAACATGAATATTACACCTTTTTTTGTTATGGGATTCATTAGAAATAGTTGTTAGTATAGCAGGATTTCTACTACAAAATAATTATATCTTCAGTCAGTCTTTGTTAATTCAGTAACTCTCATTTTCATGAAATAGGTGCTATGTCCCCCCAACTTGGGAAAATTAAAGATACTCGCAATAAGGATGGTTGACTAAAGACAGATGATTCTGAGAGCATTAGGGGGAAAAAAGAGCGTGCAAGAATGTGTGTATACAAGAGTTGCATACTGTCATGTAAATAAGGGGAGAAGAATTATACCTGCCCTTGCATTTGGTGGTGAGGGGAGCTGGGGTCTCTGGTGTCAGGTTTGGACCTGCTTGCTTTCCTTCTCCTTCTTTTCTTCTGCTTCTTTCTCTTGCTACTTTTGCAAAGTGCAGTACTCATATTTATTGAAAACAAACCCTTGCAGTTATTTTAATGACATCTTTTTTACATACGTTTCTTAACCAAAAAGGAACTCTTAAATGCATATTCTTCTGCTGGAAAAAAAAATGTAGGTCAGAGAGTCATACTGTAGTGGATTAACCACAGCCAGCCACTGAACACCACACAGCCACTTGCTCACTCCCTCACCAGCAGGATGAGGCAAAGAATCAGAAAGGTAAAAGATAGCAAACTCATGGATTGAAATAAAGACAGTTTAACAGGTAAAGCAAAAACTGCACACACAAGCAAAGCAAAGCAAGGAATTAATTCACTGCTTCCCATGGGCAGGAGGTGTTCAGCCATCTCCAGGACAGCAGGACCCCATCATACATAACGGTTACTTGGAAAGACAAATGACATCACTACAAACATCTCCCCCTTTCCTCCTTCTTCCTCCCACTTTATATACTGAGCATGATGTCATATGGTATGGAATATTCCTTTGGTCAGTTTGGGTCAGCTGTCTTGGCTGTGTCTCCTCCCAACATCCCATGCACACCCAACTTCCTTGCCAGTGTGGTACTAAAGAGCATGGCTGTGTGTAAGCTCTGCTCAGCAACAACAAAAACATCCCTACATTATCAACCCTGTGTTTTGCACGAGTCCTAAACATATCTCGACGCTACCCACTGTGAAGAAAGTTAACTCTACTTCAGCCCAAATCAGCACATATACCCTGAGCAGGATCATCAGGAGCTAACTGGTCTTCCTAACTCTTTCTAGCTACGGGGAGCTGTCCACAGAAGGAAGCTCCATCATCATGCCTGGAAGGAGAATTACATGATCATGCATACCCATCCATAGAGGACATTTTGAATCCCAGAGCTGGCACGGAAGTGTCCAATTGACTCAGAAGCATTTGAGATTGACTGCTGATTAGTGATAGCAGCTGCTGTCCAACTCACCCTTAGGAAGAGCTGGGAAAACCCTATTGCTTACGCCTTGCAACTCAGCTCTGACCTGCTGTTGGAGCCAGTGTGTCTGTGAGTCAGGGATTGCTTGGGTGCAAGCTGGAAGCTTTGCATTACACTGGACCTACTTCCAGTGCAGTTTCAAAAGAGCTAACATGCTCTCACAAACATTCAGGTTTCCAGTTCTAAATTTAGTGATGGGTGAAGACATTTCTACTATCCTGAAATCAAGTTTATTTAATACCTAAATTTACATTCTTCTGAAGTCATATTCATTACTTTTTTTAAGGACTGTACACATACATACATACATGTATAAATGCTCATGCATACATATAAATAGTTTTATGCCTCAATAATTTCAGAAATCTCTTTTGACAGGGAACATGAAATAGAGATAATATCCCATCAATCAGGAAACAGATATTGTCTGTTAGAGAAACTGAGCAAATTATAAAATAATGAAGGCTTGGATTCCAGCCAAGATTAAAGACAGTATCTCTTTTCAACCTTAATCAGAGTGATACATATCTGTAGTTTCAGAAATGTTAAGAAATACCACAACCTAATGGAAAGTAGAGAGTAACTGCCTGAAGGGAGTGGATATTCTGTCACTGGTAGATGGTAGGTTATTCTCTACCAACAGGAAATCTTTAGGCAGAAACTAAATTGCCCCTTGTCAGGGATACTCATTTATATAAAGTGACAGAGCTACTCCCACCCACCGATACTGACTTCCAGTAATCATTCATGTGTCACAGATACACCCATGCAGACTTATATTAAGTCATGTGAGCTAATATTCACTTCCACACTCCCAGGCTGTGACCACTTACTCATGTCAAGATATGTGCTGTCCTGTTCATTAATACTAATGCCAATTCAAGCATATCGGTGTAGTCATCTTCAATCTTACTCAGTTACGTTGGCACTTTACTCAATCACGATCAGTCAGACCCACCCAGTTGCACTATAGCTGTGACTGATGCACACACTCAGAGCCTCAGGGTGCATTTGACAAATAGACGTTATGTTGCCTAGATTTGGAGACTATCTTACTCCCATATCTTAGTGGTAGAAAAGCAGCAACAACTTCAGACATTTCATATGAATAACTATTCAAGAGGAGGAATACTTTCTGAAGGCCAAGTATACACTTTCTGACCGGAACTATAAAGATACCTACATTTGATCGTAAGTATAGACAGAAGTGTAAATAGCAGAGAGGCTTCAAAATGAGTGATTACATCTGTAAACAGGTGCTGGTACATGTATTATATCTCACAAATTTTACATGTTCTTCAACCTATTTGGTGAATAAATGTGAGTGGTATATTGTACCTCAGAAAGCATTCTTAGAGGCTGACACTTCTGTGTGAGTTTTTGCCAGTTCTCTGGGTCACTCTGTATGGTGTTAACCATGACCTTCAATTTCTTCTCAGAATTTTGCTTCTTGACAAAGCAGATAAGGGAAATATTTTGAAAAGGAGTAACAAGCATGATTTAAACATTTTTTTTGATCTTTACTTGGATTAAAGACAAGCAAAAGAACTCTTTAATTGTTATGTCACTGTATGATGTCATTTTAAAGCATAATTTACCTTAACTCTGGCAGTAATATTATAACAAATTATAACAAAACTCTTTCTGTATCCTACACATTTTCGATTATTTCCCCTTTAAAAGTGGAAGTCCTTAGTCTTTTATTAGGAGGTCATTGCAATGCTTGCATTCTTCAAACACAATAAGCAGAAAACATATTTCACCAGTATTTGCCCTCGGACTAAGCTGCCTCATCACATCTTGGCTTTACCTGGGAATAGGAGAAAGTAAAGTGGACTGTGGCAGTAATATACTGTGGCAGACAATAGCACAAGTGAATCAGTATGGTTCACAACTCATAGAAATTTATTTAAAGCCACAAGTAAATGCTTTCTGTCATTACTATGTTTATGAAATGGAGGAGGAAAAGGTTTATTTGTGTGTGTATGTATGAAAAGAGACAGGGCAAACCTATTCTTTCATTTACCTTTCTATCCCCATTGTACACATTATGAATTACACCAATTTAATCCCACTGCTCTTTTCTTAAGGAAAGAAGATTATAATTTAAATTAGAAACCAAACAGGGAAGCAAACTAATCATTATATTTTGCCTGAGAAGTGCCATTAAACTTCATTATTATAGATGAAGAGCACAAAAAGGGACAATGATATCGCTGAAGCGCACATTTATACTATTAAATTTAGACCTTTTATATTTCACATTGAATGTTAGGGACAGAGGTTTCCAGGGATTCAGTAAAATAAATATGTGGATCTGTTTAAAATGAGAAAGAAAATAAACAAAAACTTTGGCTGATTGTTGTTCAGTGCTACTTAATAGAGATGTGCTTTCAAGTGACAAGGACTTCTCATTTCTGTCTATCAGAGGTAACTTTGGATCCCAGGGACAAAATACTGATGTTAGTAGTTACAGGAAACAAGGTTTGTACTGAGTTTGCAAGGCCTCAAGACTGAGGATTGTCAGACTTTGTCTGAACTTAACCTGCCTACTGCTGCTGTTTTCACTTGGTTTAGCTGCAACAGCAATTTTTCTAACGACCAGGTGGCTATGCCAAATTTGTTTAATTTTGCTTATGTTTGTATGCAGCACTAACGATTTTTAGATAAGTAGTACTAATGAGTACTGTGTAGAATGAGGTAACTGGACTAATGATAATTCTATGATTGGACTGTAGAGACTTCAATTATGCTAATAAAAATTATTTGTTTTACATATAAAGTGTGTTTTCTATTTACCCACAATCAGAGTTGGAGTGTATTACAGTACAGGGCCCAAAAATTTTCATATGTTGAGGGATTATTACCCTAAAGCAAGTTCTTCTAATAGGGGGAAAACCGAAAAAATCCTTATGAAAATTGATTTAATACTTTTCTAATTATTAAGGGTTTAAGGGGAGAGCAGGTAGAATAAAAATAAATGCCTTTCACTCTTTCTTTTTTCACGCTTTGTTTTCTTCCACTTGCCAAGTTCTTTGCTTAAGAAAAAAAAAATCCTCACTTTCTTCATAGTTTTTCATAGTGGAATATATTTCAGGAATTTATTTAGGTGAATTAATGAATTTCCATCTTTTGGCAATAAAGATATACATATTAAACGAAGAATATTTTTAATACTTCACATTTTAAGAAGTCAAATAGTCCCATATCTAGTGAGAATAAAAGGTAAATAATTGATTTGCCTCTCCTCTTGGTTTCTTTTGCTGCCACGAATTCATGGCACGAGTCTTTTAATCATAGTTGTTCATTTTTGTGATCATTTTACAGGTTGACCAGATTTAGCAGATTTGAGAAGACCTCTGTCGTGCTATAAGAAAGCTGCAAAGTATTCAAAGTCATACCTTGCAGGTATTAGCTACAGAACGCTGAACAATATTAAAATAAAAAATTATGATTAACACTTTTCTGATATTGTTCTTAGGAAACGTATGCAATCTGTCAAGGACACATTACCTACACATAGTTAAGATGGAAAATATTTTTTATTGTCTTTCCTGTACATGATGACAGATTAGATAGATAAAAAAAAATCTTTCAATATTTTCTTATTTGGAACTGAGTGCATTTGAGAAATGTTTCAATTTGGAGCAGTTCAGCATCATTTCTTCAAAACAGCAAAAGAATTGGACAATGAATGTGGTTGTTTTTTTCTCTTTTCTGTTTTTTTGAAGATCACTAAACTGGGAAAGGAACATCCGGATTTTGTAAAGGACATTTTTACCTGAAAAAGACTTCTAATTGTGAATTCCCTAGCAGTTCTCAATTAAGTTTGTTTATTAGATTGGGTCATATCTCCTGATGTCTACAAGGAATGAAAATAATGTCTTTTATCACATACCAACTTCACTGATAGCAATTTGTCTTCTTGGAATAATTCAAAGGGTTTTGTGGATATACTTCTTGTCAAAAAAAAAAGGAGGATAGGGAGCTGGCTAAGTACCCATGGGAAGAGATGTTGTATCTTCTAAAAGAAATTTCTTCATTTCAGAAATAATCATGATAGAAATTTCACTTTTTGCTGCCCCTTCTGACTATGCAATTGGCAGGCTGTGTCCTCAAAAATACGTTTAAATGATTTTTATTGAGTTTCTCCTGCTTTATTGTCTTCTGCTAAGCACATTGCAAAATAAAATTGCAAGAACTTACTTAAAGTGTAATTTGTTCTTATATATGACAAAATGGAAAATCATCTAGTCATACAAATGGCTATGTATGACAATATGTAGATGCTATCAATGCACACACAATGCAGAATACTGTTGTAAAGGCTTATTTTAAACTTTGTAGAGGCTTCTATGTGAAATAGTGCTATTCCTGCATTCTATATTCAATAAAAACAAGTGTTCAAATGTGTGACATTATACTGGTTGCTTAGTACACGAAGTTTTGTGTCTACCATAAGGACTGCCTGAGTGTGGCTCACTCTCCATGATAAACAGAGCTTTAGTGAAAGATTCACATTGAAGAGCATCCTTCCTCCATCTTACTCAAAGCCTCCTGTTGAATTTGGGTGAACAAAATGAGTTCACAAACCTCTGCATAGATGCTCTGATATGCTTGACAATATATGTTTCTAGGCCCTGTAATATTAAGACCATCTGCCTTCTTTTCATTTTTTGCTTGGTAGGTCTTTTTAGTCTATAAATCATGTCACTTCTTCTTCCATAACATTTTAAAATTCAGGTGTTTCTAAGACCTAAGTATCGATACCATATTTAATAAACTGCATTCCTTTCCATAATCTCCATATTGGCTTGGTGCTTGGCCACTGCCCAGTTATTTACCAGTAAAACCAGAGATGTGTTCTCTTTACTCAGGTCAAAGCTTTATCTGTGGCCTTCCATCATGGTTACTGGTACTGCATATCCTGTGATTTTCCTTTGATCCCCAGTGACAGATTAGAGTGCAAAAAAATTTGTTGCAATGATGTTATCATATGATATTCTCCATTGAGTTCCTCCATTCTGTACTGCATTTCCCTCTGTACCACACAGTCTTCATGATCTTTTCAAGGTCCTTCACAACAGTGAACATGGTTTTTTGTCATCATGGTAGCCATCCCTCTACACTCTTAGAGTATAAACCTAATTCCTTAAGCATAGACTGAGTCTTAGGTTCATTTCTGTGGCACTCTTAGGAAACAGGCTGTAGACTGTTTATTTCTGCTTCCAGGTCTGTGATTGATTGTAAAAATAAAATAAAAAAATGACTGCAGTGGAGAAAAAATATTCCAGTGGATAAAGGCAGTGGAAAAAAGAAGCAAGGCTCACCGCATCCTCAGAAATTCAGCATGTTTTTCAGGATGAATGGTCAAGGGATTGAACTATTGAGACTTACAGACCAGTGAGAAAACTGACTGTATTTATGTAGGCATAGTCTTGTGATTTTGTGGGACTTCCCTTTTGAATTTACCTTCATCCATTGTCAATCCATATAGTCTGGAATCACCAAGCCAGTGGCTGGCTGCCACAACTTGTGGGATTTGATAATCAAACCTACTTTCTTCACTTTTCCACTGTTCAGTAGCCTCCAGTATTATGACTTAATTTATAATAAATCTAAATCTACAGCAGTGGTGTTTCATCTGTCCATTTGTCTTTTGAATGTTAATGGTTTTAATATAATAGCTGTTCCCTGAGAAAACCAGTGATATATTATTATTTCCCTTTCTGATGATAGGAAATGTAAAGAAACTTAAAGGAAGTTGTCTTTCAGCCGGACTTCTAAACTTTCTGAGGTTATTCTTTGCTAGGAACAGCCTGAATTAATTGTTTTCTGCAATGTATGCCAAGCATCCAAACTAAGAAAATGAAAGCCAACGTGACTTTTTCTTTAATCCTTATTTGATTGCCTGATGCAGTCTACTGGTGCATCTGCTGGCACAGTAGATTAAGTTACTCTTAACCACTGCAACCCCTATTGCTCACAGAGCCAAATCCTAGAGGCAGTTTTTTTCCCTCTGCCATTTATTAGGAGCAAAAGTAATTAGAATGTTTTGTAGATAAAACATGAGAATACTCAGTGGCTGAATATTCAGACCTTTCGCAAAATGCTGCAGTGACAGAGAATCCAGGTGGCATTTGCAGGTGCACAGCTGCAGTAAATGATGAAGCTGGCATCTTTGGCAGTTCTACTCAGTGCTGATGGCAGTGGATGTTGTGGAGTTTTTTATCCAGTTTGTAATCTCCATTCCTCTTTTGTACACACAGAAGCATCCACATATTCAGTTTGTCTTTGCATCTTCTCAGCACAGACATGCTATTAATTGCAGTCATTACATGAAATATTATTCTATTTTCCCTAATTGTGGTTTTACAAAGTGCTGGTTTGCACATGCACACACATACACAGAGTTTATTTAGTTTCAAATTTTTCATTATAGGGGCCTGTACGTGCTGATTTTTTTTCGTATGAAGTTGTTAAAATGTTGTAAGACAGAGGTACTCAAACCAATGAAGCATTGTTGATAATTCTGAGTTTCAGATTGGAATCCAGGAAATATTAATGATTTCTGTCTGATCTTGTCTCACTCTGCTGAAACAGATGTCATTATGGCTCATAATAACAAAATATAAATTGCCTTAAAAATGCAATAACAAATATTTTAGAAAAAATAAAAATAACCCCCTCAAAACACACTCCATGCACTCAAAGATGAGGCATAGGGAATTTAATAGATGTTTAAATAGAACCCTCACTCACTTTTTTTTCAGAACCTGAAAATACAAGAGATATTTGCAAAAATATTTCAAAACTGGAAACTCTAACAAATCAGATCAGTGCTAAAATAATGCTGCTTACCTGTAAAAAGATCTCAATGGATTTCTGAAATATATTATTATATTCATTTAAAAAAAATATGGCTAGTGAGCAGTGTCTTGATCTCTAGATGGAAAATATTTCTGACTTGTAAACAGATATTTTGGTAGAGTTTTGACATAGTAAAGTATGTTTGAAATACATCACATCCTATCCAAATCTAATTTTGCATTGTGGATGTGATCATTTCTGTAAAGCACTACTTGTTCTTTAAAGACATTGCTGGGTCATTGATAGACAGTTCTCCTCCTGCTTCTGTCATCTTCTTGCCTAACACGGCCTTCCACTGGCCACAGAGCTCCAGTCATGAACTGAACTCATGCTTGCTTTCTTTGTCTTTGCAGACTCTTCTACAGACATTTCTATTTCATGCCTTATCTCCATCAGTGGTTTTAGAAGGGCTTTCCCATGTGACAGCATGAATATGAGAAGTGACAGCATGAATATCAGAAGTGCCAGCATGAACTTCATGAGTAGCTCACCACATGTGGCTTTGGAGGAATTTTGTTTGCTAGTTGGGACTTAACTAGTTGGGACTGTCTCTAGGACAAACTGAAGCAGGAGGAAGACTGAATTTTCCACCATAAGCCCACTGACCTGAAGAATTGGATCTGAGCGCCAAAGCCCAAATAAAAGGAACTGTGCACCATGTATAAAGCAGTTTTCATTACATTTTCACCCAAGAATTTAGTAAAAGAAAGGAAAGGAGTAAATAATGGTCCCCCGGATGATCTTACTAGGATAAGAGAGGAAACAACAGAAACTACTATGCATGTGGGGTTTTGGTCTCCTAGAGCTCTCTCTTGCATTCTGGAGAAAGACCAACTAAATCACTGTCTCTAAACAAAAACTGATCAGTATTGAAATAACTATATTTGCAAAATGAATTTCAAATCTACTTTTTTTCAAATTTCTTTGCAGTGAAACTGGTTGTTTAAATTACCTAGCTGCTTTAACAAGCTGCAATTAACTTCATATGTCATGTCAAATTATGAAATGTGATAAGGACCTGCTAGCAGATGAAATGTTTGAGAGGATGAAAAGTAAAGAACTCAGAACAGTCTGATGGAAGGAGCTGTGTTTTCTCCCAGGTATCATTCAAACACAGCTTCCAAAGCTGTCAGGATAGTCATGCACATCCTGCCAGCCAGCAGGTAATTTCCTGCCATTCATTGTAGCAAAGTGAGTGATATAGCACATGCATAACTCTTATGTGCACATGTATGAAACTTGAGAGAAAAGGTTTGGGAAAGAGAAATGGTTAATCTGTTTACATATTCTTTTCCTTTATTCCAGTGGCTAATTCTGATGCTTCTGAATAGTGGGCACATAATGAAAAGGCAGAAGACAGATTTGTCATAATGTTATCTGTAATGCATACATCATAAGATAAAACAAAAGAAAATTCTGTTTAAACAATTTGCAAATTGTTATCTTCAAGATTTTATTTACAGTAGTGCATTAATTACAAATAAAAGCTATTTTCTTCTTAAGTTTCTTGTGGTATTTCAAGTCTGAGACAAGTAGTATGATGATACTGTATTTTTCTGTTCTCTCATTTTGCAATGAACTATATTAGCTGAAATACTCAGGAGACAGAGAAAACTTCAAAGCATGGCCCCAAATAATGTAGAGAATAGGTATGGTCTGAATACCAACAGAGTCTGAGCTTTAAGTTCAAACAACCTTTTAAGACACTTCCCAAGAAATAACTTTTTTAATGAATTGAGGTCATCTCAGAGGTAACAGTGATATAAAAGTAGGTACCAAATCTGACTAGTTCTCTTCTCCTGCACATTTTTTTTTATCCTGTGTAGCAGCTTGGGCATTGGGGATGACTCAGAAGCATCCTCACTGCCCTATCACCTCCTGCAGTGAATAACTTCCAAAGCTAACATCAAAACCAGAACTTTCAAAACCTCCTAATTAGGAGTTTATTGTTCAGTTTAATCAGCAGGGAAAAGAACACTGATATTAAGAACTGCTCTCCATATGTGAAGTAGAGAGGAAGGTCCCCAGTGATAAAACAATCGGCAGACCTTCATAAACATATTTATTTTCAAAATGTCACGAGACTAGATAATGAGTGAGTTGCCATAGAGTACTTCTACATCACCAGACTTATAGATAGAGAAGAAAACACTTCTTAAAACTATAATGTCCCAATTGTCATCACCAGTTTTCATGAAACTTTATTCACCCAAGTAAGAATGCCTAGGCATCATAATTTTCCCAAAGCTCTTATTAAGAAATCTGTCACCTTAAAGTGGGATGGCTGAAGTACCTCAATGTTCTGTACAAGATGGATGCGTGAATGGCATCTT
>NW_008665363.1:0-29834 GCF_000695815.1 Acanthisitta chloris | reverse complement strand
AAGAAAGACTCAGAGATAGCTGAGTATTTTATTAATAGAATGCACACAGCTTTAAGTGTCATACTCCTATTTTAATTCATGAGGAAGATTATTCATTTCAGGGGTTCTAGGTCTCTATCCATTGGGATGTCGCTTCTTGAATGGATTTGTCAGTGTCAACATGTAGACTGTCTCTCAGACAGGGGATTCTCTAAAAAGAGTTTCTAAGTCTCTTAGTCATAACATGTGAAAGAGTTCCCAAAAATCATCAAATTTATCATGAAGTCCTCGCAGTAAAATTTGGCATGTGATCTGTATGGGTGTGAATATGACCATGTGCTCTTTTTCTATTCTGATATGGTCACCATCAGTCAGTCAATCTGCAGCTTTTTTTACCTAATGACTTCCAGAGAAAATTTTCCTTAAAACCTTCATTCTCTTTACCAGGAGGGTAGTTTAATACTTAGTAACCATGACATTCTTTAACAGTTTTGACAAGTGAGTCATCAGACCAACTAGGACTTTCAACAATATATGTCTGTTCAGCCATGAGCTCTTACTACTTCTGCTTATCTGGTCTTGAAGTGTTGGACCCACGATGGATGCTCAGTGATGGCTCCAGCCTGTGCCAGCTAGAAATCATTCCCAGAAGGAGTGCTCTTGTCCTTCCATCTCTTTATGCTCATCACACCATACTGAGCTGAATGATACAAGGGGAAGTCAGTGCAGTATCCAAACTGACTAGGACCACCTAATCTTGATAGTAATTCCCCTCCCTAATGCCTTAGATGCAACAAGTCACCACAGCCTAACTAACTTGAGGGAAATGCGTTAGTGCAAATCCTTTTCATAGGACAAATGGAAGGTTCACCGGCACTGAAAGGTATCATGAATATGCAAAACATTACAGATTATTCAGCTGGCATGTGAATTCCACTTTTCCCCCTTAAAAATCTTGCATATCTAAACACTCAGTCATTTTTAAAACAGACACCTGTCCAAAATCACGTGAATAACTTTAACAGTTTTAACTTGGAAGCATAATCCTTCCAGAAGGATCATTTTCTGAACCTGCTTAAGACTGTGTATTGCCACATATAACTCAATCTAAACAAGCTGAACTCTTATTCTTTTAAATTTCATATGTGCTTCAGCTTCTTCATACATCACACTCCATATTTCAAGGATTTTCTTTATGCTGACTCTTTATAGCTGCTCTAATTCTTGTTATATTTTTGAACAAATTCTTTCGAAATTTTTGTAACAGCCATGATTTATCACATGTATGTCATTTCCTTAGGCCTTGTCTTACCAGCAAGAAAATAAATCAAATATAACATCAGAATTTCTGCAATATATTTGGTTGATGCAAATAACCATTTGTGGGACTTTTGGTTTTGGTTGGGTTTTTGTTTTAACGACATTAATTTCAAGTACCTAAGGGATAATTAAACCCAATTGGTTTTCATGTTTTTACTGGGGAAATTTCAAGTACCTAAGGGATAATTAAACACAATTGGTTTTCATATTTTTACTGGGGAATTTTTTTGTGCTTGTTTTGGTTTGATTTGGGTTTTTTGTGGGGTTTTGCTTTGGGGGTTTTGGGGGGATTTATTGGTTGTTTGTTTTTTGGGGATTTTTTAAACTTTTTAGTGTATTGACAACTCAGTAATTGGCTTTTCGGTTTCCATTAGCTCTTTCCATGTTGAAGCCTGTTTGGTGAAAATTCTACATGCAATTTTGCAACATGCAACAGAGATTTTGAAACACAATAGTAATTTTAAGTTGTCCAGTCTAAAGCATACTCAGAACATGGGGCTCATTATACTTACAGAACTGAAATCATCAAGTGGTAACAGCTTGTTGTCTTACTAACTACCAACGTGGTCTGAATAAAAGTAGGCATCCTACTGAGATCTTTACCAGGACTCATTCATTAACTCCCTCTCCTTGTTCTCATCTGTTTTGCAGGTGTAGCCAGGTGAGAATTAACAGGGCAGTTTACATCAGGCAGATGGTAGGTTCCCCAGGACAACTTTATTTAAAGAATAAGGAAGAGGAATCAGGAACTGGATAATAGGCATGGGACAAATATGGAATGTAAAGATTTAGGGTATTTTGCAGCATGCTTTTGACTTGTGGTTGCTCCTGGGTGAAGGAAAAGAAAAAGAAAAAGAAAAAGAAGATACTGATTTCTTCTATTATAGAACCTTTCTAGACAATTTACTTTCTCTACATATGTTACTGTTCACAATAGCTCTTGAAGTAACATAACTTTACTCAGATAACACAGAATTCTCTGCTCCTGAAATACAAAATGAGTTTATGTCTAGTACTGAGCTCATTGAAGTTAATTTCTATATTAAAAGTGAAATTAAGAAAGCAGAAAATGTTTTCTGAAGTAGTAGGATCAGAATTAATCATAGCTGTTTACTACACAAGACACCTTGAAAAGTTCCCTTGCCTTCATCATGTTGCTTCCAAAAAAAAGTGATGGGATCTGCTTTAAAACGAATAAAAAAGTCTCAAGTAGAATTCCTCCCTGACTGCTTGTTGTCTGACCAATGTGAAGTGACCTTAGGCTGCACATCTTGCATTTGCTTTTCTATTTTAGCCTACAGTCACAGGCGGTGAAGTAATGGAGCACTTGGATTTCCACAGTCCTTGAACCCTTGAGCCATACCAGCTCTTTGCCAGGCTCCCCAGGCAACCCATAGGGAAGTTCCTACGGGGAGCTTGTCTGCCAGGATATAATGTTGACCCAAATAAAGATCAAGCACAGAACATGTTGTATCAAAATAATCAGTAATATTTGTCTCCTATTTTATTATTAGCCATGGAAGGGCTGATCTAACCTATTCCCTACATGTGACTGTCCAGCCACTTCCTAAGTACCTTATACTGACCACACAACCTCCCTGAACTGTTTTCCTCTTGTGCTTCTTGTCCTTTATTATACTCACCATGCTTTGTAAGAGCTCCACAAAACGAAATGCCTTGTTTTTCCATAAGTTCTAGTGTTTTCACTCAAATGTTTTTACATACCAGAACGTGTCTGATGCAGAACATCTCATAACACTTGAGCATTGCATTTTTCTTGGTAATGGATTTCATCTTGGACCTGACAGTCTATGCTTGAAACTTGTAAGCATAATATCAAAGCACAAAACAAACTTCTAAAACTGTTCTTTGAATTAACACACTGCACACTATCTCAGAAGGCTTTAGTATTCATTTTCTGGCCCACCCCCTGCTTCCCAGACACTGGACTAAGATGGTGTTCATCACTCTTATCCTGCATGCCCTGTACTTTCTTCTCTAGGCTCTTTACCACACACTTATAAAAATTTAGAAGGGCACAAGGGAAATTATTTTTTAAATTGCTCTAGTTCTGTTAAGAAAAAATTGCAACAACACTGTGGGGGTTTTCTTTTCCCTGATATGGTCAAAAAAGTTTTGTAAAGACATTGGCGATGGCCCATGAGACAAGTACAGTATTTTTATTTCCCGTAAGCTGATATGATTTTGACATTATCCCTTTTGGCATTCCCTCAAGATACATATTTCTTGAAACAAAGCAGCTGCCACGTTTCTCATGTTGACATTGGCCAGATTCTACACTTCACAGTTTTCTGGTCCCTTATTTCTCAAGTAATAATGCTCAACATGTAAGTATTTATAGATATAGACATAGATATAAATATAATTGTAAGATCTCAGCAAGGGCTTCTCATTTGCTAAGTTAGTTCTAGAATTAGTGTTTGGCTTTTCAAAAGTGTTTCCATTAAATACCAGTTTCAAAGAATTGAGCATTTACTATGACAAAGCTTAGGGGATTTATGTGCTAGGTACTGCGTTTTAATATACTAATATAGATTTGTATTTGACTTGGCTTGCATGATTTGATCTCCTGAGTTAAAAAAAATGTAAAAAGCAAAAGTTATATCAGTTATTTCTTAGTCCATCTGTCCACACATATTTGAAAGGAAGCCTCTTTTTTTAATACAGTCTTTTTCCTGTAATATATTTGCCTAGTATTCTCAGGTGATCTGAAGTGACATTACAAGTTAACCTTTCCTCTAATGTTACCCTTCCATGCTCTGCTTAGGAGATATTTAAGCGGCAACATGTTACCACAGATCAAAACCTGTCTCCTTTAAGTAAGTGAAAAATGGACACATGCTTGTTTGGTGTGTTTGCAGCTTGGTGTTCTACAACTGAAGTTTAAAGTAGTGGTGTGATTTTGGTTTTTTTTCCTTCTGAGCTTTCTAAGAAGAATGCTCTAAGTAAAATGCTTTTCTTCTTTTGCACATTGTTCAGTCACATGTTTTGTTTCAGAGGATTAAACTGATATCAGCAAGGTTGCATGAATAATCAGTGTTCTTCAGTTACTGGACTAAAACAAACAAAAAAAGCAAAACCTTCACCTTAGATGCAATGAAGTTTCAATTTAATTGGTATTCTTTACTGAAATACTCACCTTCTTCACCCAAAAAATTTGATTCGTTAAAAAAATCCTTCCACTGGGGAAAAAAAAAACGAACAAGAAAAAAATACTTAATAGATGCAACACTACAATGATATCTTTATGGTACCTTGAGGTATTAGAGACCTCATGAAGGAAGACAAGGTTCTCTTATCTATGACTGGGAAACTTTCCTTCAGTACCTGAAACACCCCTGCTACCAGTGATAGTAATTCCTGGAGAGATGCAGTATAATCCAATTAATCCTACATGCAAACATCATACCTAGGAAAGAAAAATTTTGATCCAGATCTTTAACATAAAAATCTATATCTAATCACTATCAACAGTACTGATAAATGTTTGGTAGTTTAGTGGCATAGGATACAAACTATACTGTATTTTTTTAATTTTTCTTTTTTTTTTTAATTTGAAAATGCATAGTTCTCTTTTCTAAATAAAGGCTATTTGATTGAAAAAGTAATCTTGACTTCTCTTCTATTTGAAAATGGCACATCCTCTTTGGCTGACATGACATCTTTCTAATATAAAACTTCAATGTTTTGAAAGTAAAGGTCATCCTAGAAATTTAATATCTGACTAGAAAAGATCTCTTCATCAGTTTTTTCCCCTTTGATCATTTAATTGTCTGTATTCTCATAAATATGCCTAAAGAAGAACAGGATAGATCAGTCAAGCTCAATTTAGGTCTTTGGCCAAGATCTGAGCAATTAAAAAGATCTGTGCTATTTATAACACCTCCTGATACTAACATTTGCCAGGTTAGAATGTCTGTATCTTTTCACTTCTGATAATGAAAAAGCCCTGTGCAGTTCTGTGTATCTGCTTGAATTAGATGACTTAGTTATTTCTACCTGCATGCACATTTATTGTTATGTTATTATACACACTGAAGGATCACCAAATAAAGCCTGATCTAGTACACTGTAGTTAAGGAAATTAGGCATATGTACTCCTGTATTAACAGTAATCTGCTTAAACACCTCTCTGGGTATCTCATACTATATTATAGATAAGCAAAATAAAAGCAGGATCTGTTATTATTCATTCCCATCTTCAGCCATCAAGTAAATGGCTACTCATTCCATATTGTGTTAGCTATAAAGTGGAAAAGGTATTTTATATTAAAAAACTGTGTGCATATTGCTTTCACAACTGCTTTCAAGTAAGGAAAGAAAGCGTGAGCCTCATCAACATTTTTTTATGACCTTTTAATATATACTTTGAGAACATAGCCCTTAGTTACAATGATAAGCGGAATTTCTATCCTGCTAGAGTTCAGAGGATAGAATTATACCTTCTTTATTTTGTTTTATTACTGATATGGAAGATACAGTACATCAAAGATGTTTGAGTTCCACTTGAGGTATTTCATTTCTACAGCCAACACTATAAAAAACCTCTTTTGAGAAAAAAAATTATAACAGCAATGTGTAATATTAATAGTCATCTTTCGCATTTCCCAACCTGTACCATCACATTAGCACTCTATCTGCCTTCACTCCTTCCTATTTTTCAGTTTCCATACCATCTTTCAATATTACTTTTGAATCTTATAAACATGTAAACACCTAAATATCTCCACTTCAGAACAGTCTGTAAGTTCACCTTGTTCAAAGATCAAACAGCTCATAGTGTTCATATGCATTCATTTTTGCTGAATCAAGGTCTTGACACAGTATATAGAGGGCACCTGTTAGTGAACACAGTGGTAATCGTAGTGAACTTTTACAAGCTAAACTATCCTATGACTCTATGGTTCTCATACTGCCAGTTATTGCAACCGTTTCTATAATCTATGTGAGAACAAAGTTTCTTCTTTTACCTCTGTTTCCTTTTGTAAGGTGTGGACTCTCATTTATCAATCCCAAAGTGAAAGAAATATAATCTATCATTTTATTACTATAGTGAATCTATTTTATAACACCTGAAGAATGGTTACTGTGCCTGGAAGTTTTGTCTGTTATTCCAGCTACAACATTTGTTCATATAGAAGCATTCACTTCTTTCTGCAAAAGTTATCTTGTTTCTTCATTCTGCTCATCAGAAGTATGTGCTGCTAGAAGGTAGTGTGAAGATCTCTAAATATTGAGCTGTCCAGGAAAAAAAATCCTACTGTAGTTGTGTATATACTTTTTACATGTATTTATTGAAATGTTTATTTCTTTTACAATTCTATGCATGGATATCCCTTTGAACCTTGTTTTTCATGTATCTTTGAAATTGAATGGGAATTTGAGGACATCTGTGTGAAATTTTGAAGAGAAAAATTGTTTTGATTTCACCTTGGTAGCATAAGGATCAGGTTAACTTTTGAATTCCATTAAGCACCAATGTGCCTCTATGTTAGAATTTGTGTGTGGACAAGAGACACTGCTTTTTGCAGTTGTGTATTTCCCACATAAATTTGAGTACCTTAATGCTTTCTTCTCACTACTGTAGGACCTATTTTAAGCACCAGGGAGCCACTGTAATACATAAATCTCTTGAAAATCCAGGTTGCAGGTATGTGATGGGAAAGGGGGAGTAGGTAACATTAATCACAGTCATCTTTCTCTTGATTTGGATTTTGGGAAAATTATTGTCAGTTCCTCAGCATCCTTCCTGCTTCTATGAGGTGGAGTTAAAGTAGTTAGTCAATTAGAGACAATCAAGGACAAGAGAAAATTACTAAAATGTGCTTTACCCTTAGTTTAAAGGTCTTTACCTAGTTTAAATACTTTGTATTTTTAGAGTAATTACTTCCTGAGAAAATGCAGAGGACATCTCAAGAATTAGAACAGTCTTTCCAAAAGAAGAATCTTTGCTTTTCGTAAGACTATGTATATAATTTGTAATAAGATTAGTTTCTTTTTTTATTGCCCTGCATTTGAATTAAGGTGTCTTAATTTTTTTTTCTGGAGTTGGAAATGTTTCCAATAAAACCAATAATAGTAATTAATAAATATGTTTTGTATTGGTTCAATCAGAAATATTTAAGGAGGTGAGGGGAGAAGCAAATCAACAATACAATTAGAAAACTGACTAAATCCCTTTATTATATGCCCTCAGAACAAACTTTCCTGGCATTGATTAATACAAAATTAATTAGCATCGATAAGAAGAGAGACATCCTCTACATGGGACCAGCCTGCAACATGTCCTAAGCAACAGCCCACCTGAGAAAGTATTCTGATTCAATTGCAGATAGAAAAGTTCAAAACAAGACTCCTACAGATTCTCATAAATAAATAAGTAAATAAATAAAAGCAAACACAAGAGAACTCACCTCTCTGTGATGCTTCAGAAACCACAGACCATATCCAATTTGTTTTGCTCAGGTGAGTAGTTTCTCACTTCAGTGGTAGGTCAGTCTGGGACAAGTAGACTTTCAATTCAAAGGAATTGCATCTGAAATGATTGTAATAGGGTAGTAAGGGTAGTAAATGACTTAGGATAGAAAATGACTCTTACTAATGAAATTCCAACGGCTTACATTATGGCAGCTGTGTTAGTCTGTCCATTTGTTTGATGAAGTCTGTAAATTATTACACAGAAGAGAATTGTTTGCAAATAAACACCAGATTAATTTAAGCACTATCAGGAAAAAAAAAAAGGCAAAACACCAAAACATCAAGAACATTTTGAAAATGTTTTGGCTTGTTTTACCATATCTAAAGCAGAATATTAAGATTCAACTGTGTATACCAGTTGAATTCATTTCCTAGTATGTGTCTAGAGAATACAACACACAAAGCTTTTGACCAATATTTTGCAATAATTCAGGCACTAGTATGTGTCTAGAGAATACAACACAAAGCTTTTGACCAATGTTTTGCAATAATTCAGGCGAGAATTTCAAGCAGATCCAGAGCTTCTGCAGAGCTTCTGCAGTATACAGTCTAACTGATAGGCACTATTTTAATGTTAAACTATAATGATCAGTGTCCTGGGCGGAGATCTGGATTGTTCCAGAAACTCCTCCCAGACAGTTCTGGGCACAAAATTGACTAAACTGTACATGAATAATGCACCTGTAATTAGTAGAAACTGCTCCAAGAGATGAAAAACTGATCATGTAGGACAAACCTTTGCATATAACTAATATAGTTAGGTGTTTTGCACATACTTTAGGATGATCAATAGCAACAGATGGTGCATGTTCTGAAGTGATCAAATAGGACCATGGGCCAGCTGGGCTTAAGAATTCAGCAAAGAATGCTTCAGGGAGTCTGCAAATCAAATTGGAGTCGCTGTCACACTGAAGAAACTGATTGTTACCATCAGCCAACCATCCTGTTCAAAAGATTCACTTCTGCACATCAGATTTATCCTATGCAAGATACTCCAATAACTTCATGTTTTAGAAAATACTCCTTGCCAAGTGTAATTGAAACATTTTTAATTACAATAATGACAAAAAGTGGAGAATGAACACTAAGTATTCAGTAAGTAGTGGCATGTTTTATATTCCTCATACATAAGACAGAGGTTTCTCATTCTGTATGTGTTCACAGCTGCTTGAGTGAGTAATTTTGAACAGTCACATGACTGCATGAAGACATTAGACTTAACAAAGACTTAGAGGCTTTTTTTTGTGTGAGGATTTTATTTCAGGAACAGTATTTATGGTTTCTTATTTAAATTTGGATGCAACAAAGAAAGCAGAAATGAAACAATGAGACTAAATTTTTATGCTTTGTTGATTTAGTTTCCTGAACTCAAAAATGGCTGTTGAGTCTTAGAATATTCCAAGCTTTCGGTACTTTTACATTATTGGTAAGTGGGAAAAAATTAATTTAACTAGAGATATATGACTCTAAAAAATTTAATCTTGCAGTTGTCTCTTTCAGTGGTTTCTCTTATTCTGAACTGCTCTAATCATCTGACTAAGAAGACATGAAAATACAACCATATCATAATTATGGACAGAGGTCTGCTTCTCTATAATTTTAGTAACATCCCAGGGAACCTTAAAGTGAAGTGTAATTTTCATCTCAAAATAATTCAGTAGTAGCCCATGAGAACAGTGTCGGTTTGGCCCAGTTTGGCCTCCAATTCCTAAGTGCATCTCCCTCAATATATGTCCTACACCATACCTAACTGTCCCCTATACAGGATGTGTTGGTTTAGATGTCTCCAAATGCCTGAAAGGCTTTCTAAGAGTAGTCTTTCTTTGAATAACTTTGCTAGATTTTACCTTTCCTGTACAAACCAATTGTATCTCATTTGATTTTTGCCACCAATGTGATTATGTTGCATGATCTTTTTGGTGCCTGCTTTTGTACACACTAAGGTTGTAGAATTGTAAAATGGTTTGAGTTGGAAGGGACCTTGAAGATCATGTCATTCCAACCCCTTTGCCATGGGCAGACACCCCTTCCACTGGACCAGGTTTCTCAAAGTCCCATCCAGAATGGTCTTGAACACTTCCAAGGATGGGCCATCCACCACTTCTTTTGGTAACCTGTTCCAGTGTGTCACCACCCTCACAGTGAAGAATTTCTTTCTAATATCTAATCTAAATCTAATCTCAGTTTAGAAGCATTATCTTTTGTTCTCTTAATATGTGCCCTTGTAAAAGGCAGCTTTCTTGTAAGCCCCTTTAGGTACCAAAAGGTTGTTACAGGTTTTCCCCAGAACCTTCCCTTCTCCAGGCTGAATAATACCAATTTTCCCAGTCTTTCATCATAAGAGAGGTGCTCCATCCATCTAATCATCTTGGTGGCCCTCCTCTGGACTCAGTCCAACAGGTCAATGTACTTCCTGCGCTGGGGACCCCAGAGCTGGACTCAGTACTCCAGGTGGGGTCTCACCAGAGCAGAGTAGAGGGGCAGAATCACCTTCCTGCACTTGTTGGCCATGCTTATTTTGATGCAGTTCAGAATACAGTTAGATTTCTGGGATGCAAGTGCACATGATCAGCTCATGTCCCGCCTCTTATCCACCAGCACACTCTAGTCCTTCTTGGCAGGGCTGCTCTGAAATCCTTTCATCCCCCAACCTGTATTTATACTGGGAGATGTCCTGACCCAGGTACAGCACCTTGCACTTGGCATTATTGAACCTCATAGGGTTCCAATATGCCTAGTTCTCCAGCTTGTCCAGGTTCCACTGATCCTGCCCTTCAGGTGTGTCAGCTGCATCAGTCAGCTTGGTATCATCTGCAATATTGCTGAGGGTGCACTTGATCCTTTTGCCTGCATCATTGAAGATGGCATTAAATAGCACTGGTCTCAGTATGGACCTCTGGACATCACAGACCCCGCATCACAGAATACAACACAGCTACTTCTGGCCAATTTGGGTTCAAGCCAACAAAATCCAACTAGTTCCTTCTGATCTTAGAAAAGGTTCTAGAAGTGGTACTTTTGTGCACAGACGGATGAGTGTCTTTTTATTACTGAAGGGCAAGTACAAAGTTTCCAAGAGAATGTGGGTATTGACTAATCAAAGTCAGTTTACTGGCATTAGTTTCAAACAGGTAAATATTTTTATTTTGAAAGGTAGGTCACAGCTGCTGACAATCTTGATTTGATAAGAAACCAATCATTCCTGCAACTCCTTTTATCCAATTAAAAGCATAAATAAGCTCTCTTTCACCACTATTCAAATTCACGTTTAAGTTTGTTATGTAAACCTCTTCTATATTTTTCACTCATAATATTATTCATATTATTGATTCCTGATTAGCAACATTTAATTTATCAAGTAATGCTATTGCATGCATAAGAATATTATTTGATTTATAACAATTTTGTATTAATTCATTCACCTGTTACAATGTGTTGCAGATCTTGAAAAATCTACAGGCAGTCCCACATAAAGTCACAGAAGGTTTCATATTCCAATACTTCCAATACATTTTTTCATCAGAAATAAAATTTTTCTATGAGATTGCCTTGTAAATATAGAAGTTTTTTACAGTTTAATCTGTCAAGATTACTCAGAACCAAAACAGTTGTGTAATTGGGTATTAACAAGCACTTTTTGGGTAGCAGTGAGGTCAACTTTGCCTTCATTGGCCATAGCTCCTAGACCCCTCTTGGGAAAAAGATTTCCATGGGCTTTCTTAAAGTGGCAAAGAGATCAAGAATCCAGAGAGTGTATACAGTTTGGTTTTCATTCTGACAACAAAAACTTGAGCACTAAAACCCAAATTCTTTAGATTTCTAATTGTGACACTCACCTTAAATACCCTACCTAATATGTTGCTTATATCACTAGTCACATGAGAATTAGTGCCAATTTCTATCTTCAAATAATCAGGAGATTTCAACACTGCATATGATTTTCTCCACAGTGAATAGTAAAGCAGATAGTTATTAGGCTGAGAAATTACAATACCACCATAAACACAGTTTTGCTTGCATGAATGTTTGCAGTGTGTGAATAATATATGTTGTGAATCAAAGTGAATGTGTTGTTTTACTTCAAAGTAACATTTGCAAACACTTTCAGCATCATTTATTCATCTTTGCCTATAACAGTTGGTAAATGTTGACTTGTTAACATGAAACTACTGTAAATATTGAATTTGTCTCAGCTTCTTTAATTGTTTAAACTTGCAAGGCGATGAGTCAGGTTACATGGTTAACGTGATGATCTGGTCTTGTTTTTAACTTCTTTTTACCTTTTCTCTTCAAGAGGCTATTGTAGAGAATGAAGATCATAGAAATACTAAGATTGGAAAAAATCTCCAAGATAGGTCCAACCTTTGACTGAACAACTCCATGCCAACTAAACCATAGCACTAAGTGCCACATCTAGTTTTTTCTTGAACAGTTCCAAGGATAGTGACTCTACCATCTGCCTGGGTAAGATGTTCCAAAACAGTGGTGCCTACTTGTCTCAGCCTTTGCTACTCTGTTTTATACTCTCTGTGTCTCTAAAGAAAAGAGGACAAATAAAAAGGTATTTCATATAAGTTATCAATTCAGCACTTTCCTTTTTGGTATAGTCTTTTCCTATATCCTTGATACTTTGGAATATCAGATTTTTTGGGAGGGGCTTTATGCTATTATCTGTTGGCAAAGTGCCATAAATATTGTGGGGTTTTTAAAGAGACCCTAACTTCCATTCTATAACAAAAAGTTTTTTAAGTGTGATCCAGTCTTCTTTTCTAGTAGCTGCATGTGGTAAATAAGTACTCCTTCCATCCTCCTCTCTTGCTTCACACACAAACAAGAGAGTATGTCTGAATTTGTTACTGAGATAGTACTGAGTACACGGCCTACATAAAAGAATTCTTGTGCTCTCTCTTACTGTTAATTATGTTTTTTCTTAAAATCTCCTTTGAGAATAAATGATTTAACCCCCAAGCTACCTAGTGCCTCATGAATTGTGTTCACGCCTCACTTTTTGATTATGGTAATGCCACTGATAGCATCAGCACAATAATTAATAGCAGGTTTTGTCAATTTTCTGCTTGACAAATTCCTCCCCGAGCCTTACCTACATCTTACCACATCACACAGGATTAGATTTCTTTCCTTTTCCTCTTAACCTCCTTTCACTTTTCTTGTCTGTATGTGCATATCCTGAACCTTATTTTCAATAGTGCTTATTTCCTTCATCTACAAGCGAAACAAAAAGGGTTTTCGGGGCTCCAAGATTTCTGTTTTCTTATTCTTAGTGTTTAGTAATGTCTTACAAGTAAATCCTTCCCAAAAGAAAATAAGGATACCCTGCAATAGTTTGGTTTTCAGCTGCACATTGAAGCAGCCAGTGCAAAATAGGTTAAACAAAGCTATTGACAATTTCAATTTACAACTGGCAATAGAGACATTATTAATAGAGAAAAACAGGAAATATCCACAGCAAGTCCCCCCATTATATAACAAATTATTTGCTTTCAAAATATATTAAAATCATGCAGGTGTTAGCAGGACTGTCTGTAGCACAACACTTACCTGCCTCCTGGCAACACAGTTAAAAAGGCAAAGTGTGTCTCATTCCACTTGTGGTTTTATAATGAGATGTGAGCCTACATTAAAGAGAAACATGTTTGTTTTCTGACTGAAATTCCCCAGATATTCTGGGATGCCAGGCAGCCTTTCTATCTGTCTGCACTACTGTTAACCTGTTTCATAAATATAACTCAAATGCAGCTGAATCTTTTCCTTTGCAAAGCATCAGGTTTTGAAGCTAGACAGGTATCACATGCATGAAATGGTTAATTACATTGTGGCTTTCAAAGGCAATCTTAGTCTAAATCATTTGCTCCTCTGTGAAAGAAGGGTCACCTGTGCACCATAACTACAAAGGGAAGAAGGCATTTCTGCTGTCTGCTCTGTCTCCATTTTGAGCACAGGCTGCCTGCTGATTATTCTGCATTCACTTCTCTAAAAAGCTTATTAATGTGGTCTAGAGGGAGACTGTCAGAAATGGCAGACTGAATCAAGGGATTTTCCTTCAACATCCAAATGACATGCTGCAGCAAGAGAATTAAACAGATGACTAACCAGTGCCCTTTTGTCTGCAGATGAAGATGGGATTGCCAACTTGTAAACCAGCAACTGACATTTGGGTGGATTAAATAGTCCTGTTATTGTACTGCTAGTTTCTAATCACTGGTGCTTTCTTGATCTCAAGTGCCTCAGCTGAAAGCCTTCTCAGTTCTCTGAGACTTGTTTGCTGAAACCCTCTGCAGAGTTTTTGCTGTAAACATTTATCCATAGAGAAGTACTGCTCTGACACTGACTGAGGAGAAGAGTTGGCTTCTAGGTATTTAATTAAAACATTAAGCAGAAAAAGCTTTAGTGTCAACATTCACAAGTGCTTTACTATAACTATGGGTTGTTATAATTGAGTTTTCCTGCAAATGCTCTTCCCAACCCCCCTTCCTTCTCTTAGCACTGGAATAGCTTGAGGTTCACTTTGCCTCATGCTGTTAGTTGTGGCTTTGAGACTGCCTCATGCTGTCATTCTCTGGATTCTTTCAATCTGGTTGCTAGCTTTAATTTCTAAAATCGAGATTGGATGGCAACAAGGGGCTCTAATGAAAAGTGGAGGGAAAAAAAGTCATTTGTTAAGCAGCATTAAGATTTCTTATGCTCAACAGCATATCATGTGGTCAAGATGACTGTGTTCTAATTTTGTAAACTGTCAAATGCTTCTTATCTTGTAATTAATATTAAAAAGGAGAATGCACTCTTAAGGAACCAAAGGTGTCATGACACCTATAGAAGTTCTGTCCAGTTTTCTATTTGTCACCACTCTGATATTTCTGATTTCAAAAATCTCCCATAGACTGCACTAAACCATGACCTCTGACATTAGAATTTGCATTTAGAAAGTAGGGGATTCACAATATTACTTGTTGTCAGTCAGTTCAACAAGATAGTACTTAAAAGAATACTGCTTTATTTAAAATAAAATAAACTTGTATATGCTATCTCAGAACTAATAAAAAAGTACAAAGTAATGCCCCTTCAGAACACTTTACTGAATGAGACCTATAAAGAACATGCTTTTCTTTCCACACTCTGGGAAATCTCGCTTCATTACCTCAAATGGTTGTTACGGAAACTCCCCAGTCATGGGCTGCTCCAAGGAGCCAATGTGTGCTCTGCTTCCTACACCACACACCCCATTTACCCACAGAGAGGTTTCCTCACCGGTTTGATCCTAGGCTTCTCTTAGCAGAGTCGTAGATGTCAGGTTCCTCAAAGCAGTTTATTCACAGTGCTGCCACACAGAAACTGCTTGAGCAGGATGCCTCCTTGGAGGGACCCCGCTACCCATGACCCCTGGGCTTTTACGCCCTCACAGACTACCTCCACAGTTCTGTCTCCCTCTTTTGTTTCTGTCTTCTGGCACTTGTCCCTGGCATGTCACTTATGTCTTGCATGTCACTCATCCCTTGCCCATCGCTCACATCACCCATCTTCGGATCCTTCGTTATTCAAAGGGAAAACAATTCCCAGCTACCCAGTGCCCTGGCCAAATGACACCCATCTTCATGCCCTGTTGTCATCTCAAACATTGGTTGACCACGTCCTCTTGTTCTGTGCTCTCCATCCAGAGGTCAATTGGCCTTGCAATCAGCAGCTTGCCAGTTGAGCCACCTGGACCACGTGTATTCTTCAACATGGTCCACACATATTGCATCTTCAACATAATGAGTCAAATAAGTTATTGTTCCGTCCACACATATTGCATCTTCAACATAACAAGTCAAATAAGTTATTGTTCTCTAAGAGGGCAGAAAGGTAAAGATTTCTTTACATCTATTGTGTAACATCTTAAGTCATGGAAACAACCTTTCAAATGTAAAAACTGTAAGCTGCCATTTGCACATTGCCTCTGGCATTCTGGACACAGAAGGACAGAATCTGGTAGTTGACAGAAAATGGCAGAAAATTTGCAAAGACATGTTCTGATCTCTCAACATCTGTAGTTATTATGGATTTATATTTTCAACCTCACCTCCTTGCCTTTGCCAAACAGAAGTTCAAGAAGGCAGTTCCTTAATATTGTCAACTACCTGTTCATGGACATCTTAACTTAAAAAATAAGGTATTAATATAGTATTTCCCTCTACTTTGCATGTCCTGCTTAGAAAGGAAAATCAGGTTTAGGGTAATGCAAAGCAATTATGTAAAGAGGTGCTGGGGCTCTCAGTTTCTCACGCCTTGGCTTTGCTTTCCAGTCTGTCAACATGCAATGGACAGCTGCACTCAATGAAGTCAGGCATTGCAGTGGTACCAGATCCTCCTTGTTGCTGATAGGTGTTTCCCCTTTCTGTTCCTGACATAGGGAGACAAAGGATTTGCACTTCTTTCCAAAGTACTTATAAAACATCCTGGAGTATTTCTGTATTTAGCAGCACAGAGCTGTCTTATAGACATGATATGAATTAGTGTGACAAAACTAGAGTCCAAACTCAATTCCATGTGACCCTGAGAACTTCGCCGTTTTGCTGAAGTAGTAGGGATAGACAAATGCAAGACCAGCAACTGTGCTACTCTCTCCTAAGTCAGAAGGTTATCCCTATTCTGTTGTACAGTCACAATCTCTATGATTCAAAATTAACAGGAGTGAAACATTTTTTCTTGCTGCTGTATTTACAATGGGAATAACCACATTTCCCTAGCATCCCAAGACTTTAGTAGTCTGATTTGCATACCTGTGGAAACAACATTGCAGATACCTTTTGAACCTGTTAAACAAGCTTTTGATGTATTATTAGAAGATGAAACAGTCGCATGAAAAGCTTAAACAAAAAGAGCTAGTATGATGTTTCATTCTGTCAAAAAAAAAAAAAAAGGAGAACTAGATGCCTATACTGGAATAGCTTGAGAGAAAAATATCTGAAACCTTTGAAAAGGTTTCTTTAGAAGATTAAAAAATCTCAATAGAACAAGTTTAATTGCAAAAGGTGCATTAATTCTGTTTAACTCTATTTTTCTCCTCTGTCTACGCACATACACACAGTTTGTGCATATGTTGTATTTTCAACAAAACACACATCCTTTTGTATATTAAGTCATGACCTAGCTTATTAAGACTGGAATAACTGAATAAACATTTATTGCTCCCTTCCCCCACTTTCCAAGAAGCATTGGAGTTGGTTTCCTTTTTTTTATTTCAAAGACTTAAGAGGAATGGAACAGAACATTTTAGTTGAAGACTACATTTTGATTTATCTATGTTTTTACTGACTTTAAAGTCATATATTTTTTAGCAAAAGCAAAATTATTCTAACTATTATTTATACTCAAGTATTTCTCCTTGAAAAACATGAAGAGAAAATTCTGAACAATCCTAATTCGTGCTATAAATTTTTTCTGCAATTTATTTTTTATTAAGTGTTGAAATAATTAGGAGTGAAAACACATTGGACCTTCTTCCCAAAATTTTAAAAGAAATTATACTAAGTTAAAAAAATTTTGTAATGTGAATTATTGTTTGATGTAAAGTTATGAACTTACACACCAGTGACTAGTTTAATTAGGAAAGGTACTTCAATTAGTAAGGAAAATCTCACTGTTTTTGTTGCAAGGTACTGCCTAAACTGTGGTAAAGATTTTAGCAGTTAATATACAAGGATGATATCTCTTTAAAATTTGCATTAGCAAGCTGGGGAAGTCATTAGTATACAGCTGTAACCCTAAGAGTATACACTTGAAAGAGCTGTTTATTTTCTTTCTTGCAGCTGTGTGTAAAACCCACTGAGAGAAACTTGTTACCAATTACTGGTTTAGAGGCTTCGAGTAAAGACAGCAGGTACCAAGAGAGTAAAACAGTCTAACTCACAAATAACTGTGAACAGTGAAATTCTGTAAGAGCAGCTGTTAAAGGAAAGGAAATATAACTGCTGAGAAGAAAAAAAAATAAAAAGGATAAGTTCATAAGGAAGTAAAGCAAAGCAAGATGTAGACAAAAAAAATAGTTAACTGAGAGGAGGAAGGTTTTGTACTATAAGCTTCCAATGACAAAGATGAGATCAATGGTTGCAATCCAGGAAACCAATAGATTCGAAACAGTTCCTGAGTGCTTGTAACATGCAATTGGAAAGTCACTTCTGTACAATATCATGAACATTGGAGAATTTACTGCAAAAGAATAGGACATTTTAGAAGTTTAAGAGAAGTCATTAACGTGAACTGTTGCAAGCAAGAAATCTGTCTCTGAATTGGAAGAAAGTTAGTTCAACCTGTAAAAAAATTTGGTGGCATTAAATGGAAAAAAAAAGGAACAATTTAGGACACACCAAGAAAATGAGCTCATAAATAATAAATAACTAACAATCCTGAGGTGAAAAAGATAGGTAGCCAAGGTAAGAAGACCTCAACTCAGAGAAGTTATGTGTGGGTTATCTGATGTAATCTGGAAGAAGGGCTTGAATACTGGGGACTTCTCTCACCCATAACTCCTTTTCCTACTGTACCTCCTGATTCATTAGCATCTCCTTTCCATGCAATTGAAAAGCATCCTGAGAAAAGGAGAGACAGCACAGGGACAGGTGCTGCATAGCCAGGCAGGAGGGAATTATATCACAGAGCAACTGTACTGGCCAAAAACTTTACCACCCTCAACTATGCTGACCTTGTGTGAGTGGTTCTCATTTGTTTCCCTGAAAAATAAGCCATCTTAGCTGGAATAACCACAGGAGAATTTATGCGCTGAATTTTCAACTCTAGCTGATCAGGAAACTTTCACAAATTCCATGACCTTGCTTAGCTGTGCAAATAGTACTCCATGTAACAAGAGTATTTTCTCTAATCATCTGTGCTAGATTCACAGATGAACCTAGACTTCCTTCTAAATACTTTGGTTTACTTCTTTCTGTGTTCTTCCTATCTTGCTTATGGCTGGCTGCCAGTTTAATATAATCCTTGTATTCAGAGTAAGAAGATTGATGCTGCACTCAGAACTGGTACAAAAGAGAACATGGTGGACATTCTCATGTTTCTTTTACATCCTCATGTTAGCAGGATGAAGTCCGGTTCATTGTACATCATGCTTCTACAGCATTTTTTAGCAGAAGCACTAAAAGTGCCGAACAATAAAAAACATATAATACCCCATGAAAAAAAATAAAGAATATATTTTGTTGTATTTCTGCCTTGTCCAAAGTTAGAAAAGGAAAGAAGTTTAAAGATAAAGTCTAATTCAGACAGATACTAAGGAGAAAGCATGAAGAATAAGAATCAATAAAGACCTTAAACTTCTATAAATTAGGTACTAGAATGGCCATTTTTCAATTTTGAACCTCTGAATTCCTTAAAGTAAAATCTACAAAGGGCAGTTACATATTTTATTCTCCACTACATTGTATAAGAAAATTACTTACTTTAAAAAGAATGGTCCCCAAAACCTGCATATTGAGCTGCAAACTTACTAAAGGAAAAAAATGCCTGTGCACCTATGCTATCTGTTGGGATAGTATATAGTGAAAAGGCTCAAAAATGTGATCATCACAGTCAAGATGAAGGAGACAACTATGGCAGGAGTGTTAGAAACACGACACAGAATGGGATTAAATCAAAACCCAGTCATATTCTTCAAAAGAGGTAGGCCCACGAGGGGCAATATATTGAAGTATAATGCCACAATAACAGTCCTGGACAAGGCAAAAGGCTTCAAACCACAAAAGTTTGCTAAAATTTTGTATCTGCTGAAGGCAGCAGATAGGTATTCTCAGTCAAAATTGGCTCAGAAAAAAGCCCATATACTTTGGCATTGGTGGGCTTGCATCAAACTCATGAAATGTAAATGTGACAGACTACAAAGCATTTGGGTTCCTACTACTACAGCACAGTGATAAATTTCTGTTCTTATAGAATCTTTCTCTGTTTTTTATATCCTGGACATAAAAACTGAAAGCAATTTTTATGTATAATTCATTGATAGCAAAAAATAGGCAATTATGGATATGAAAATGAAAGTTGTCATTGCTTGTGCTATTTAAATAGAGGTCACTAGCTACAGAAAATCATAAGCACACATACACCGTCTTAACCATGAGCTGGTATTAATATGACAAGATGATATTACACCTGATTATGCATTGTAATGATTTTGAGAGCAATTGAATTATTTCCCATTTTAAAGCCGTTTTGTTAAGATGGCTGTTGCTTACTCTAAATATTTTATATGCTTTTCTTTAAAGTGACAATTGTGACTGCATTGGTTTTAAATGCATGCTAAAAGGATATTTTAGTGAAAATTCCTTGTTTACTTGAGAGAGACTGCTTAAATGTTTAATGTCATTAGCTTCTTGCAAACGGCATTCATTTCCTGTATATGCAAATTTTCTTAATGTGAAACCCCCATAACAGGTAGAATGTAGAAAGTTAATGAAGCCATGTAATTACAATCACTATAGTGACTGCAGTCCCTGGAGAACAATAATGTGATAATATACATGGGGTTTGACTTTCTTTGGAAACAACAGTTTATAATTTGAAAATAGATAGTAAAATATTTTCATTATCTTCTTCTGTCTCCTAAGGCAAATGGCAGGTACAAATAGATTATGCTTTTATTAACTTCAAAAATATGAGATAAGGCAATTAAGCAATGTTTAATTGTTTTCGATTTTCCACGGCTGGCACTGGACTTGGTTCAAACCCTGCTTTCAACCATAAGGTAAAGCCAGGGTCAATCTGACTTCAGCCTGGAAATTTATTTTTGTTCTAACACTGGAAAGGTACGTATTGAAGATGACCAAGTATATGTCATTGGTCACTTTAAAGTGCATAACAGAGAAATCAAAAGCTAATTAGAAGCTTTGAATGTCATTTAAAGAGAAGATTTAAATGAATCTATTTTGAATTACAAAGATTTCAGTACAATTTTAAAAGTATTTTTGCAAATAATAGAAACAAATATTCAGAAGTATTAATGCCTGTTCTTGTAGGATTTTTTTATTTATTATTACTGTGAGCACTGTGAAGAGGACACAGATAAGTTCCCTCCTCTAACAGCACACTGTTGTTGTGCAACAGTTTGGGATAAAGTTCTGCAGCGTTAGGAAATCACCTCTCTGGCAGCTCTGGGCAAATCAGAGCTGGCTCATAGGGAGGCTTTCTGCACTCTCAACTCTTATCCAAGAGAAACATCTACCTGAGGAACCTGGAGAACCTGAGATCTCCGTAGGGTAAGCAAAAAGAAATAAATGACATGAAGTCTCTGCTGACAATATGCAAAATTTCTCTTAAAGGTGTCTGTTTCTTTCTTGAGTGGACCTTTAACTTTGGCACCTCAGATAGATGCCCAAGGTTTGCTATTATTCTTATATTTTCACTTTTCTTTTGCAACTAATTCACCCCAATGCTGTGGAGAAGCAACAACAGTTACCTGTCTGCATTCATTTTCTGCTCTAGAGTGTGCTTGTTTCTCATCATGGAAGTTTAATATTTGACTATTACAGAAGGCACACTTTTAAAGGGAGAGGATACTTTTCTCCATTGCAGAATGGAGAACTCTTCCTTAAATGATGAAATGCTTTCTTTATCAAAATCTCATAGTGTTATGATATTACTACAGGCTCTACCACAACATTCCCATTGCCCACAATGCAATTTTGTGACAAGGAGCACAGACATTCTCATGCCATTTTTATAAGCTGGCATATAACCTTCCTCCTTTACTGCATGTTCACCTGCTGTTTAAAATGCTAGGAAAAATAAATCCTTTATTCTGTCACCAATGTGCTACCTTCCTGGTTTTTTTATGGCATTAACTTTTAAATGGTAGTGCCAAGCATGCAGGACTAGGCTGACTCAAAGCAGAGCAAGCAGCTATAAATTACATAGGTCACTATCAACTGGGGCTCTCAAGCAGTGTGTTACAGTCTATAGCAACAGTTCGCACCATATAATCAGCAGCAGTAGCAGGAACTTCAGGATGATGCAACATGGTCAGCTTATCTTAATGATGAGGCTACAAATATTGAATAACAGCTAGCGCCAGACATTTTCCATGAGTGTTAAATCTGAGAGGTGTTAAATTAGGTGCTGCTCATTGTATCTTGACTGAAAATGAGCTGCTCACCATGACATGTTCTGGGTGCAAGTTTCCCAGTCCTGCACATCCAAGACCAATCAGAAGATTGTCACTGCTCCAATCCAGTTGACAAACACAAATTTCTTCCCCAAAACCAACCTTAAAAGAGACCCTGGTACATAGCTGGGTCTTTATTCATTAATGAGTACAGGACATGTACAGGTTGTGCATGAGGAGCCTGAAACTGTTGCTGGTTCAATAGCAATGCAAATTGGACAGTTAATTTCTTGAAGCTGCTGCATCAAACTTAGCCACATTAAATAAGTCCATTGATTGAATTACATTTGCATAAAATTTTAACTCAATTGTTGTGAAGTACAAATAAGTCAGTAAAACTCAGTCTGTTCTTTGAAGTACAAATAAGTCAGTAAAACTCACTGTCTGTTCTCGAACATTTCATAGTCAGGAAAATAACTGTATTTCCTAGGTAAATTAATTGTTGTGAATTCTTCACCCACCTTAATTTATCACCCACCTCTTTGTGGGGATTAATTATCAGCAAAGTAATTATGAAGATGCAAAATGCTGTAACTATTTAGAAAATATACATATCTGTTCTGAATAAAAAATGAATCACATCAAAATATTTCTCATTCCATCTCAGAATTACTCTGGTTTTATATGTATTCAAACACTTCAGAAAGCATGGCTAGTTTGGGGTTTATTTTCTGCTAGAGCTGTTCTCCATGTATCTTTGATAGTTAAAGCAGAGATTCCTGATGGTACTATTGTGACAGGATTTCAGTGAGTTTTGGATTCCTAAACTTCTTTGGGAACTGAAGTTTAGGTTTTCAGGCACTGACAGACATCAGAATGTCTCTGACTTTGACACACAGATGTAGCTAGTGACTTTAAGGAAGCAAAGCCTCCAATGTGCAGAACCAAACCACTCTTTTGATGAACGAAAGATAGAAGCCTGTAGGGAACGGCGGTCGGAAGATCTCGCGATGTACGGAAAGGTTAGGAGAGAGAACCCCTTCCTATGGATGTTTAGGTTTACGCTAAGGGAAATGACGTGAATTGCCTACGCAGACATGAAGGTGGTAACGAAGGAGTGATTGTATATAAGAAGGTGTCAGTGAAGCAATAAACGCCATTTGCAGCATCCTCATACTGGTGTCAGTGCTCATTGGACCGGGGGCTGGAGTGAGGCCTCTGTGCCATCTCAGCCGAAGGAGGTCGGTTGTCATGAACTGCAACAGAAGCCCAAAGTTTAAAAGGCATGCCTATAATCTATTTCTGAAGCATAACTGTAGACAGCAGTTTCTATCAGACTACTACTAATATTCGGAAAACAGAAGGATGCATTCTGAACAAAGGTGTGATGTGTTAAGTAATTCTTTTGAGAGAACTATTTTCCAGGTGTTTTCAACTTTTAGAGAGAATGTTGTGCTGCTTCAATTGTTTTTTGTTGAAGGGAGAGAACAAAAATAGATGATATGTTTCTAGCAGTTACACTGAAAACCTGAGACTGTTTATCTTTAGCTATTCAGGAAGTTGATTTTGCATAGAAATAGCTTCAAATTATGTTGCAGGTGTTGTTTCTTAAATGTGGGCAGTTCTATGTTTCTAAATGTTTTGAATCTGTACCTTAGAGGAAAGCATACTTACCAGACAATCCCAGATTTTTAGCAGGACTGTAATAAAATCATATCCTGTGCTAATCTGTGACAGCTGAACCCAAAGTCCCCTGAAGATATCAGAGACATTCCCATGACTTTCAGCTGGATTTGGATTTTTATGCACATATTTTTTGTTATCGGTCATGGGTATTCCTGCAGATAAATCTGTATCTAGGAAACCTATTGGGATTCATTGACATGAATATATCAAAACTATCATGTCATTATGTTTAAATGGGAATGCAAGTTCTCTATATTTGGAATGCTAGAAGGGAATAATGTAGAAATGTATCATTTCAAATTTGCAATGGCACATCCATGCATCTCCACAGCAAGAGACAGCTCATGTTTAGCTAGACATTTGAAACATATTTTAAGTGCAAATGGATATATGTTATGCTAAATTCTCCAGCCTATGTAGAGAGATCCACACAGACTTTGGTTTGGAGACCTGCACCAACAATTTAGGTAGCACCGAGCTTTTATGACCTTCCCTCTGGGATGTGGCTATTAATCTAAAACCTGTAAAAGGGTCTCAGAATTGCAGTGAGAAAAGCAGGAAAATAGTCAAGAGCAATAAAGACAAAGTGGGTTTTGTCTCAATGCTAAACTATCTGCAAATTTTCTTCTAATGCTATGGAAACTTATTGTAGTACTTGTATTTGTAATTACATGAGGCTGATATGTCCCAAGTTAAGGATCTAACAAAAGAGAAATATAATAAAATTTAACATTCATGTCAGGGCAACTTTTGGTCAATAGAGTCAGATATACATGTTTTATTTCAGCAGTTTATTTTAAAATATTATATGTAGAATCCAAATGATTGTCAACATCATCACTCTTCAGTTTCACACTGGTATAGGACAGAATGGAAGGCGAAGACTGTTTGCAATGCCTTGACACAACAGTAGCACAATGGACTCTTAGCTCTGAGTAACGCTGTCTTTTACTACTTCTGTGGAACAGCTCCTGGTTTACATGTAGAATAAGTGAGAGAAGAATGTACAGAGAAAACTAACAGCTGTTTCCTAAAGAAGGTTAACATTCAGTGACTTTCCATGTGTTATTAAGGATTCATCATCTGAATTTTTAAATTATTTTTAACCAATTTTTTATCTTTCTTTTAAATGAATGAAATCTGTGAGAATTCATATAGGAAAAGGGTGGAGAATAATCCTGATATTGATGCCGTCTTAAGGAAGAGAGCATTATTTTGTGTTAATCTATATAAAATGCATTAAAAATTACATAGTAGATATTTAGATAATTTGATAATATTATCTTAGAACTACAGTACAGATAGTAAGCTCATATCTCAACACTCTCAATTTCCTGTTAAAATAGATTGTGCAAAGCTTAGATGGAGTCTAGTGTCAAGGAAAGGGTTTCTTTATACCAGAATTATTTTTTTTTGTTGCCTGCTGTGTCCTTGGGCAGCTCACTTAATATTTTTACTATTCAGGTTTTTATTCTGCACACTGTTTCTAGTAATTATTCCTTCTTAGAAGTCTGATGTTTTGTAACTAGTGTTTGATCAATGTTTTGAGAAGTGAGAGATGCCTGTATTAATGGAGCAACAAGTGTAAGAATAATAAAAATAATTTAAGCTGTTTATGTAATCAGAGAGTTCCAGAAGATTTTTGTTATGTAAAGATGTAATATCCAATAGTTTAAATTACATGTGCTTGTTAGTTAGAATTTTACCGTCATGTAGGGCAGGTGAAAGGATGCTAGACACCAGATTTTTTATTTCTTAATTGCTCCTGAAAAGATTCAATTTGTGTGGTTAAAGTAAAAGCCAATACTGTAACAGACAAATAACAATTTAAATTTTTTTCCTCTGGAACAGTAAATTTACACTCAATCACCATAACTGCAAAGTATATTTTAAAATAATTACATATGTTGAGCTGGCTCTGCTTTGTAGGTTTTGATCTGTGTTTGCAATGGTCTGTGCTAATAAAATGCATAAGAATGTTATAGCCCTGCTTGTACACTGTACATTACATATACCCTGGTGTGAACAAATTAGGAAAAGCAAAGGATAACAAAATATACTATGTTGATAATCTGCTAGAAGATTACATATATATATTAAGTATAGTATGAAACTTCAGGAATGTTTAGAGCAGCCAGTGTGAACTTTCACAGCATGATTTAATAAAATTGCAATATATGAATATACAAACTACTGGAAGAGTCATTACTTTCATTAAGAATATTACAGTGAATAAATTAGCCTAAAACAATAAAACCTGAGCAGCAGATATATGTAAGTCATTTACATCTTGTAGTAGACTCATTTGGTGGAAAACAGAATGAATGTGTTATGGTAGAGGTTTCATTAGCACTTGCATTTCAATTGACTCAGAAGCACACCATAAGAATACAAAGGCAATAAATATCATCTATAAACAAGAATACTGTAAAAGGCTTTTTCTTTTTTTTTTAAACAAGATGTTCTGTGCCATTACACTCTAATAGTCATTTTGTATTTTCAGTCTGAAAAAAACTAAAAAAGCTTGTATTGGTGTCGTCAACAGAACCAATGTTCATATTTTACATGACTATATTGCATAACTCTCCATTAACCCTATGAATACATTGCCATGTGATGAGACAAGCTTAGAAAGCAGATTACACCATATTCTGTTAAAACCACAGTAACTAACTCTTCCAGGTAAATTTTGTACATTTGCTAAGCATTCAACACAGTCTAGCCGAAATAGCCCAGGGAGTCAAACTGCATATGAAGACTGTTATTCACTGACACCAAGAGACATTTTAGCATGTTTTCACTATAAATTTGGTAGTACTTGGGTAAAAAGAGTATGAAAGATATCTAGATCTCATTCTTTACAGAACAAGAAGACCAAAAGGATTTCCTGACACCTGGCAAAGTGTCTGAACTGTTTTAGATGCTATCATTTCTAGGAATAAAATTCAATATAGACTGAGCTATCAGTTTGAACAACTTGTATCTTATTCTGCGTACAAGATGACTGAGAAACCAGGTCTATGCTGTGCCTGTGGCTGATGCTCACCACCTGTGACCTACTGCTGTTCATGTCAATATATCTGGCATTCTATGCATCATAGCAATACATGATGAATTGTTTCTAAATCAGAAATATCTGAGGTATAATGCCATATAAACACAAAGCCCCAACTGGTTTCTGCCATAATACAGGTAGAACTGTACTTCTGCATCTCAAAAAGAGAATACTTTCTAAGACATTTTCATAAAAATAGTTAACAGTTTGATGACAATACAAATGCTTATACTTTTTTATACTTAATAAAAGGCAAATAAAGAGCCATTTTAAGTCAAAACTATCATCATTTTAGCCCAAAATGACACTTGAGAAAGAGGATAGTAACATTTGCTATAGAGAACTTGTGTTTAATAGGGTAAGAACTGCAGAATTATAATTCCTTTGATAAACTCACCCACTTTCCAAGATTCATAAATAACAGCATCTAATAGTCAGTGATTGGTTCCAATTTCCCTTTAATACAGTTATATTTTGTGGCATCTAAACATCATTTTGTAAAATATTCAAAATTTAATCAAGTATTTCATGACAAGTATTCTGTCAAATACCCTACTCTGTTATGTCTCTTTTTCAAGTTGATTTCTAATCTACTTCATCACTCCCTATACAGAGGTCATTCAGTAACTCTAAATATACAAGTTACACTTCTTTGCAAATTATCAGATCCAATTATATTGCTTTTGGGAAGGGATTGTCTGAAATGGTGCATAATAATCATGCTAGCAGTTCATCACTGATTTGCTTGGGTTTAAAGATTTCTGTTCCAGTCTTAATAATTTTCTTTATGAACTCTAATATATGTTTGATTTTTTGGAGGAACAATTCAGATGCACTCTAAGATTCCTTGAGAAGCAAAGAAAATAAAGTCCAGGATAATTCATTCATGTTCAGTACTCTGATTCTTCAAGGTGATTGTTCTGCATTTAATAACAATAAATGAATTTTTTTCCATATTGGCACTCAGACACACACAAGATTTTGTCTTTGAAATATTGGTGTTGTACACCTGAAGCAACTGCATTATCAGCAAATTTGTCATTTTCCTTTTCTTTTTTTTTCAGATCACTTATGAGTGTAGTTAATACAACTTGATCCAGAACATCTCTCCTTGGGAATCCTATAATATCTTCCTTTCTCCAAAGCAAATGAAAATCCCCTTTCCTATATTTTCTTTAAACCCTTGGAGCATTGCTTTTTCTCCATGGCTGCTTAAGATTTGTTGCTAAGAAAAATGTTAAGATTCCTGAGGATGAGTAAAACCAAATACTCTATAATGTGTTTTTTGATTCCTCAGTCAAATCTGGTAGATTAATAAATATGGTTTCCCTCTAGAAAAGCCATCTAATTCTTTATCACTGTATCAGGTATCTACTGAATCTATTATTTACTGTATTTGCAAGCAATTTACCCATTAAAAGCTTCAGTCTCACTAGACTGCAGTTCTCTAAAATTTCCCATGAATCCTTTTAGCGTGTTAACAGTGTTTCCAACCTTGTTTCTTTTCTAGTGCAAAGTGGATATTCAGTAGATAAATTAAAATCCACATCTTATATTTTGGAAGGTTTCATATGTCGATTTCTTTAGAACCTTAGGCCAAAAAAAAATCTAGCTATGGAGGTACTGATGCTCATTTCATCAGTTCCTTCTAAAACTTAAAAATAGTGGCACCACGAAATGCGATAGTTCATCTGTCCTACACCACTTGAAGAATAGGGTCTAGGTTTTCCTGAGATCCTCTAAACAGAATATTGAGTCAAACAATTCATTCTGCTTTTCTGTATTGTTGTCATCCTCCCTGAGAACTCAGTTTATGTCTTGATCTGTATATAAGTACTACAGATTCCCTGGCAGGCTGCCAGAATTTTATTCAGTGTTTGAAACAGTTTCAAGGAAGCCAGGTCTCATAATCTTTTTTGTTTTGTCTTGTTATTGTTTACATCTATATTTTCTATTTAATTTTATTTTTTTATTCACAACTTCTGCTTTTACATTTTATAACCTGCATTTTTCTATAATCTGTCATTGTTTCAGACCCATTCTACATGTATATACATATCTATACATATGCACACACAGAGACACTCTTGTGGAAGAGAATATGTACCATTATCTTAGACAAGATTCATGCTCCCTGTGTTTATTTTATCCTTTTAGTTACTTTTTTTCTAAACTGTGTGACATGCTGTCACAATGTCATCTGAATTCCAAGACAAAGAGACTGAAACTGTATGAAAATCACTTCAAAGGCTTGTCATATTGTCTTAGTTTTGAAACTGAGATTTTACCACTGTACATGATTTTGCAAGAATATTTTTCACAATATTAAGCAACTGTAAATCAGAGCATTCAAATATAGCACCCAAAAATTTATTAGAGACCATCATACCTTACTTCTGTTTTTGTAAACTGATACTACTGTTTGTAAGGGTTTATCTTTAACATTTTATAAGAAAGGCTCTTATTTCTGAGCAAAAATTAGATATGGTTGATCATTGTCTTTCAGGCAATCAGTTGTCACTTTTAAAAGGGAAAAATACACACTTTTCCCATTAGAGGAAAGACTGACAAACCAAATTTGTCATACAGATACTGCTTTGACTTTTACTAGTCTGCTGAAAATTGGCTTAATTCATCAAAGTAACTGGATTTTTAAAACACACAACTTACAGAATGAATTTGCAATTAGCAGCCTGGCAGTGCTCTACTGTTAACATACATGTATACCTGAAAGAAAGACATATGTACACTGTATGATATGTTCTCCATGAAAAAGACAATGAGATATATTTGCACTTAATCAAAAACATAAGGCTGATATGGAAATTTCTGTTTGGGTTAGATGGGGGGTTTTGGTTTGGTTTCGTTTTCTGTTTGTTCTGAGATTTTCTGTTTGGGTTTTTGTTTGGTTTGGGTTTTGTTTATTTTTGGTTGAGTGGGTGCTTACACACACAGATATATATATATATGGATATACTAGAGGACTAGAACAGATTAGCAGGCTAGTAACATATAGGGAGAGCTTTGGGTAGGTCTCTGTATCACCTCACATATCAGTACATGTCTTGTTATATCTCCAGATATCCAGACTTCTGTTTACTTTGATCCCTTTCAAGCAGAGGTTAAAGAAATTCATTCTCTGCAGAGAAAAGAAAAGGTTAAAGAAATTCATGCTCTGCAGAGGGACCTGGATAG
>NW_008665362.1:0-4392 GCF_000695815.1 Acanthisitta chloris | reverse complement strand
ACTTCAGCTCAAACCAGCACACACCCCAATTGCCAGTGTTGGGCTGGATGTTTAAATGGAATGTCCCTTCCACACATCATGCCACAGATGCTACATGGAATGAGCTTGGATAGGAAACCCCAGTTGGCCAGGGATCTTGGAAGTCATCACAAACTGGTCTGAATGTGAAAATTTTGGACTATCATCAGAGGAAGAGGAGAAGATGACCCACGCCCCACCATATAACCAGTTGCCAGAGAACAAAAAGCCATACACTCTCCTCACTGATAGTTCCTGCTGTATTGTAGGGATACATTGGAAATGGAAAGCTGCCGTATGGAGTCCTATGCGGCAAATTGCTGAACCTATTGAGAGGCAAGGTGGATCAAGTCAGGTTGCAGAACTGAAAGCTGTCCAGATGGCTTTAGATATCACTGAATGGGAGAAATGGCCAGTGCTCTACCTATACACTGACTCATGGATGGTGGCAAATGGTCTGTGGGGGTGCCTAGAATGATGGAAAAAGACCAATTGGCAGCACAGAAGGACATTGCGGCCTGGGTAGAGAAGCTGTTTGTAAAAGTGCATCATGTAGATGCACACGTACCCAAGAGTCATTCTACTGAGGGATATCACAACAACGAACAGGTGGATTGAGCTGCCAAGATTAAAGTGTCTCAGGTGGATCTGGACTGGCAATATAAGGGTGAATTATTTCTGGCTTGGTGGTCCTGTGATGCCTCAGATCATCCGGGAAGAGATGGAACATACAGATGGGCTTGTGATTGATGGGTGGACCTAACCATGGACACTCTCTCCCAGGTTGTCCATAACTGTGAGACATGCATTGCAATCAAGCAGGCAAAGTGGGTAAAGCCTCTGTGGCATGGTGAATGGTGGTTGAAATATAAATATGGGGAGACCTGACAAATTGATTACACACTCCCACAAATGCCCCAAGGCAAGCACCACTGGATGGCTGGACACGTATCCTGTGCCTCACACCACTGCCCAGAACACCATCCTGGGCCTCAAAAACCACATTCTGTGGTGACATGGCACTCCAGACCGAATTGAGTCAGACAACAGGACTCATTTCCGAACTAGCCTCATAGACACCTGGAGCAAAGAGCATGGTATTGAGTGGGTGTATCATATTCCCTACCATGCACCAGCCTCTGTGAAAATTGAGCAGTACAATGGATTGTTAAAAACCACATTGAAGGCAATGGGTGGTGGAACCTTCAAACATTGGGATCTACATTTAATGAAGGCCACCTGGTTAGTTAACATTAAGGTTCTACCAATCAATCTGTCCCTGCCCAATCAAAACCTCTATGTACTGTAGAAGGGGATAAAGTCCCTGTGGTGCATCTGAGGAATATGCTAGGAATGACAGGCTGGATTAGTCCTGCCTCAAGCAAAGGCAAACCCATCTGTGGGATTGCTTTTGCTCAAGGATCTGGGTGTACTTGGTGGTTAATGCAGAAGGATGGGGAAGCACAATGTGTACCTCAAAGAGATTTGATTTTTGGGTGAGAACAGTCAGTAATGTTAAATTGTATGATATTGGTTGCTGAATGATACTGTCACTGTATGCTATAACTCCCATGGACTGCTCCAGATAGACCTGTTGTGAGTTCCTGATGCAGCTTGTGACAACCCAACAGCATACTAGCCCTCCTGCCCTGAAAGACTTTTAGGATGGCTAGAACCCACAGTCATGGCCTAAATGAACTCAACAGACATTTTGGAGGGACAGCTATTGACTAAGGAAATGATACTCATGGGTGTGTGTATAAATATATACTAATATATGTATCTGTATATGTATATGCATTGGAAAGGTTTAGAATCTGGGCGTGATGTAGATGGTATAGAATAAGGGGTGGATAATGTCCTGGTTCCTGCCAGGATGGGGTTAACTTTTGCAGCAGTCATGAAGGGTACACTAGGACCCTGGGCTTATTCTATACCACCTACATCATGTGGAGAGGGTGGAAGGGTCCCCTTTTTTTCCGGTGCCAGATCAGTTTTGTCTCCTAGATGTCCTGCTGTTTCATTAGCCCATTGGGCTATAAATAACTTATCCTTATGCTCCCAGTCTACGTCTACCTGAACTATTTAAATTTTGGCAGTCTTATCTACCTGTTCATTGTTCTGATGTTCTTCAGTAGTGCAGCTTTTGGGCATGTGAGCATCTACAATGACATACCATTAGAGTCATGTTTTCTACCTGGGTAACAATGTCCTGCCACAATGCAGTAGCCCAGATGGGCTTACCCTTGCATTGCCATTTGGTTGTCTTCCATTGCTGTAGCCACTGCCATATGGCATTAGCTGTTGGAGTGGGATCCGGACCTGGAGTAACGATGAGTCTCAATATGAGTATGGTCGTTCTCCCTTATTCTTAGTACTTACAAGATATATGTAGACATTTACACAGAGTACGTGAGCGCAGCGGATACATGATTGGTTTATTGCCCTTGTCCCAGTGTCCAGGGCAAACTTATGATTGGAGCAAGCAGGTGTCTGTCCACATTCCAGGATGTTTTCAGGAATACCAGGGAGCCTGTTGACACCAGACTCAGAGCCGGTCAGAGCCAGCTCTGCCAGGCAGAGCTTGCTCCTTATCAGCAGTTCAAGGCTAAGTCACAGCTGCTGTAGGCCTCACACCACACTACCAGCTGGGTTGTCAGCTTCAAGAAGATCATGTCCCTTTTCGCATAGCCATTCCTCCACAATTAGCCACCATCCAGGAGTCAGTATAGTGTACAGGTCACTTTTCTCATTCAGCAATGTTTAGGGCTAGTTGTATGGCTTTCACTTCTGCAGATTGGCTTGACTTACCTTCTCCTTCAGTGCTCTAAATGACTTGTGTGGGACACAGCACCTTTCCACCTCGGATGGTTTCCTACTACATGGCAGGATCCATCAGTAAAGAGAGCATAGCGTCTTTCGTCTTCTGATAACTCATTAGATGGTGGTGCTTCTTGAGCATGAGCCACCTTCTCAGGCAATGTTCTAAAATCTCTGCCTTCTGGCCAGTCCATAATCTCTTCCAGGATTCTTGGGCAATTGGGTTTCCCCAGTCAAGCTCATTGTGTGATCAATGTTGCCCACTTACTCCATGTAGCACTGGTGGTGTGATGTATTGAGGGAATGTTTCCTTTGAACATCCGGTGTAGCACAGGCAACCGTGGTGCCAAGAGGAGACATGCTTCTGTCCCAACAACTTCTGAAGCAGCCTGAACCCCTCATATGCTGCTAATATCTCTTTTTCAGTTGCAGTGTAGTGGGCCTCTGATCCTCCCCTGGCTCCAAAACCTTAATGGTTGACCTCAGGCTTCTCCCGATGTTCTTTGCAGAGGCTCCAAATGATATCATGCTCCCCAGCTGCAGTGTAGAGTATGTTTTGCACAGTTCATCCTGTCCAAACAGGCCCAAGAGCTACTGCACAAGCTATTTCCTGTTTCATCTGCTCAAAGGCCTGTTGTTGCTCAAGGCCCCACTCAAAATGGTTCTTATTCTGCATCACTCAATAGAGGGGGGTCACAAACTGACTATAACTTTGAATATGCATTCTCCAGAACCCTACAAGGCCTAGAAAAGCTTCTGTTTCCTTCTCGTTGGCCGGTGGAGACAGTTACTATTTTGTTAGCCACATCCATAGGCACATGATGGCATCCATCCTGCCATTTTACTCCCAAGAACCGGATCTCCTGTGCAGGTCCCTTTACCTTACTTTGTTTTACGGCAAAGTCAGCTTTCAGAAGAATTTGGATTATTTTCTTCCCTTTCTCAAAAACTTATTCTGTTGTGTTGCCCCACACAACCATATCATCAATATATTGCAGGTGTTCTAGAGCTTCAACCTGTTCCAGTTCAGTCTGGATCAGTCCATGGCAAATAGTGGGGCTGTGTTTCCACCCCTGGGGAAGTCAATTCCAGGTATCCTGGACACCCCTCCAAGTGAAAGCAAACTGTGGTCTACACTCTGCTGCCAAAGGGATTGAGAAAAATGTGTTAGCAATATCAATCATGGCACCACTTGGCTGCCTTTGACTCTAGCTCGTATTGAAGTTCCAACATATCTGGTACAGCAGCACTCAGAGGAGGTGTAACTTCATTCAGGCTGTGATAGTCTACTGATAGCCATTATTCTCCATTAGACTTTCGCACTGGCCATATGAGGCTGTTAAAGGGTGAGCAGGTCCTGCTGATCACTCCTTGGCTCTCCAGTTGACAAATTAGTTTATAGACGGGAATTGCGAAGTCTCAGTTGGTGTGATAATGCTGCCAGTGCACTGTTGTGGTAGCAATTGACACCTGCTGGTCTTCACCTTGCAGCGATCCCACAACAGAGAGGTCTTCTGAGAGGCCAGGTGTGCTGGTTTGGGCAGAAGTAGAGTT
>NW_008665361.1:126619-160879 GCF_000695815.1 Acanthisitta chloris | reverse complement strand
ACTCCCAAGTCTTTCTCCTCACTGCCGTTTTTCCCCACCCAACACATAATCCTTTTCTATTATAACATACTAGTAGTTGCTCTGATAGTACCCAGGGAACCATACATATGTTCCTTAGAGAAAGTTTAGCTCTGCTTTAAAAAAAAAATAAAAATCCAAACGAGCAAAATGCCATGGTTTAGTATGGGGGAATGGCTTAATAGGAAATTCCAGCTGTGGAACAGCAGCTCTCTACCTCTGGACACTTTGCAAAAGTTCACTTTGAGCTACCTCACCTTAGACCTTCCAGTCTTGAGACTGACATAAAGCAAAACCTCTGATGAGTGGGATATAATTCCGAATCCGTCAACCACACAACTCAGCTCTCCCAATGGTGCTGTGCAGCATGAAGAAAATGAGGAAATAGCACAAACTCCCAGTTGAAGCAGGAGCAGAGCTGTAAACCAGGACTCTAAAACCTTGTTTGCAACAGTGCTGGAAACATATAATGTTGCATGCATAGGTGGGGGACAAAGTCCCTTTGCCCTACAGGCAAAGGTTTGCAGGAGCTTGGAAATACTGGTCTAGCAGCGTTGAGGGAAGACAGTTACTCATCACATGGTCATTTTTCTGGTGATGCTTGCCGGTGCTTAAAGCAGAATACTTGCCCTAGTGATCTTGCAGTCTTCTTAATGAGATTAATTTTCTTGGGCTGGAAGTGGAAATTTTGCAACATTTAGTCATTGTTCTATTCTTTTCTTCTTTGTAAAGGCTGCAGATATCTCAGAGCACTTCTCTGTCCTATTCCTTACTATTGTTGTGGCTCTCTGCCAGCAGAAAATAGTGCTTCAGTCTCTCATTGTGATCCTGTGCCAAGCACAGCAATATGAAGGAAGCATCAACATAATCAGCACAATGTAGCGTCTCTGAGCCAGCAGGGATATGTCACAGCTTTATGTAGAATTCCCTATCTTTTTATTTTATTATAGAGACCACAGACTGGGATATTATGGGTCACTCAAAGGTCATGTTACAAAAAGCAGCTTCTTTTTGGAAAGATGAGCCCCTTTTTAGCATGCCATTAGATTATTTTCCTTCTCTCAGTTGACTGCATGAAGGTGCAGAATGAATGCTTGTTTTCTGAATTCCTTAGAAGTCTTTTCTTCTTCTTGTACTTTTCCCCTTTGTCACCTGTTTGGAAAGAGGAACTTCTGCAGTTTAGACAAAGGTTTACCTCCCAGCCCTGCCAATGTAACAGTCTTAGGCTGCCCTGTTAACTGACAACCCCAGTGAAAAGCAGTAAGACTTGGACTCCTATGTGCCTAAATTACACATATATGTCATATTTGTGCTTCCAAGACATGCTTGTACATGTTCATACTTACTGTAACATTTAAATTCCATTAGAAAGGATTTCTTATCTCTTTTGCTTGCCTGTCAAGGATGCTCATGTCCTAATATTGCATGAAAAGATATGCATGTAGTCTCTTGTCTCCACCAAAAGCCAATGGAATTTATTTACTGGTATTTCTTGTATTCATAGGATTCTTTATGCAAAACCCAGAGCTACACTTACTAGGCTCTGAGCCAGTGACCAGGCTTGCTGTCTCAGGTACACATTTTACAATAAATATCAAAGACACCACGATGTTCTGTGTTTCTGAGCTAATGATGGACAACATAGTGACACCAATGCAGGGCTATGGTTCTAATTTTACATTGTACCAAATGATAATGCAGCTACTTATATCTAGAGAATCAGTCTTGTGAGGAGTGGCTGAGTATCAGAGTGAGTGTTGGTCTCTTCTCCCAAGTGAAAAGTAATGGGACAAGAGGAAACAGACTCAACTTGTGCCAGGGGAGGTTTAGATTGGATATTAGGAAACATTTCTTCACTGAAAGGGTTGTCAAACATTGGAACAGGTTGCCCAGGAAGTGGTGGACCCATAAACGCTGGAGGTATTTAAAAATCATGTAGATGTGATGCTTAGGGGCATGGTTTAGAGGTGGGCTTGGCAGTTTAAGGTTTACAATTGGACTCAATGATCTTATGGGTCTTTTCCAGCCTAAACTGGTCTATGATTCTACTTGTTGCTACTCACTCATAGTTCTCTTTATACTACATTTTTACATTGTTGTGCTCTTTCTGTTCCAGTCCTCCCCTCTCTTTCCTGCCTGGACATGTGGCTCTACCACTTCTTCACTTCTTTTTCTCTCTCTAGAGCTGAGAGAAGGCTATCTGGTGATATTTTTGTTCCAACAGCACAAAAGAACAGTAATAGTAGGAATTTATCGAGGGTGAAATTATACCTGGTCACCCTAATTGTCTTCAGTGGCTTGGTGAACAAGGACAGAAAAATGGATATTTTTTAGCTTGAACCCAGGACTGGCTTCACCACAGGCTTCCAGAGTATTGCAGTAGCCAAACTGGTGAAATATGGAGCGTATAAATGGATGGTCATGTAGGTGAAACACTGGTTGAACCACTGTTCAAGGGGTTGTGATCATTTGAATGAAGTTCAGCTGGTGGTGTTTTCTAGTGATGTCCCACAAGGAGCAATATTGGGCCCAGAAATTTTTTTTTCCCTTCATTATAGAGCTGATCACTGTGATGGAGTACATCTTCAAATGTTTTACAGTCTATATCAAATTGGAAGGAGCAACTAATACACTGGTGGGCAGAGTTGCTAGTCAAAAGGACTACAGTATGTTCTGATTAGACCCTCAAGAAGGTCAAAAAAGGCAAATCAAAAATCCTGCATTTGGCATAAGTTCACCCCATGAAACAGTGCAGGCTGGTGGCCAATTGGATAGAAATCAGCTTTGCAGAAAAGGACCTGGGGGTCCTAATGGACAGCATGCTGGACATGAGCCAGCAGTATTCATGTGCTCATTCCCTACTGGAAATGGTCCCTGGATCATGCTAACTTCTGAACCATGTTTGGGCATTGTTTGAGAGAATGCTAGTTGGCAAGTGTGTGAAACATGCCAAGGGCACTTCACAGTTTAATAGTACAGATGATTATATGCCAGTGCCTGGAAGTGATCCCTGTCAGCATTCAGTTTATTAGAGCACAACTAACCTATAAATCTGCAAGTTCTATCACAGAGTCAGAGAACTGGTCAGGTTGGAATGGATCACAGTGGGTCATCTGGTCCAATCTCCCTGCTTAAGCAGGATCATCCTAGAGTATAAGTTGAGAGAGAGGGAGGATGTGAGCATGAGGTTCCCATCCCACAAGTGGAAACAGAAGACAAGAATGTATTTCAAGAATATTTCACACTTGTCCAAAATGTTCAACAGTAATGCTCACACCATGAGATATAGTGATACCTTATTTGGCATTGACATCATGGAAGAGTCAGGCAGCAATCTGAACCATGGACAGGCCAACACTTCCTCAAAGTTTCATTTTTACATTTTCATCTCTGCAGACTATAAGCATCAAATGCTCCTTTAGCTCTAGTCTATTCCTGTTACAACACATTCTGTATCACCTTTTTAGTCAAACCTACAAATCGTGTCTGGGAGGTTTTCGAAAAACTGCTTGTTTTGCTCAAGATTTCCAGAAGTGCATAATACTTTTTATTAATGAAAGGTCCTGGAACTACTGTACAAGTATTTGCATGCGGGTCATGATTGGCTGCAGGATTGCAGGACTGTACATCAAGGACTGATGCACACCTGCAAGTCCTGGATATGGCCATTTGTACCATCAAACTCTGTCATGGGATGGCCAGGGTCTTCCAAACATTCTTGGATTTCACAATAAATTTAAGGTTTTTAGGCCTCATTGAATTTAGCCTATATATGGCAAAATCTGCTGTCATCTGGGAAATCCCCATGCTGCCCAGTGACCCCTCCTTTTTCTGCCCAAGGAGGCAGCTGGAGCAGTCTGCCCCTCTTGTTCCACCGAGAGTGGCCCTCACTGCTTTCCCTTCTGTTTTTGGGAGTAATGTTGCTCTGCTCTGAAACACATAAATAATCATACGCAAGTAACCCTAGACTATTACAATATACATTAATTTAAACACAAATGAGATTAGCTTTACAAGCTATCCCCTCCCCCATTACATATTTGTTACAGTTTCCTGCTATTGTTGTAGATTTCTTTTACGAAGCAATAGCAAACTTTGATGTAGAATTAACTGAACCTGTTTTACACATTTGGGGTTTGTTGGCAGTGGTGTTATGCTCCTGGCTTTGGTCTCAATGCAATACATACACTGAATGGGATTTTTCAAACATTAATATACATATTTTAAATAAGAAAGAAAATATAAAATCTAAGCCCACCTACTGCTTGTATGGCAAGATTTAATAGGGTTATTTTTTAGCATGCAGGAACATGGACTTAATTATAAAAGTACTGTAAATCCACTAGTGCTCTACAGTTGGTTTGACATGCACATATATACACACACATTTATGCTTGTACAGAAGCTTCTGTAGAGACAGAGAGAACTAAATTTAGGCTAGGTGCTTGCCCTTATCAAAAAACCCATAAGAAGACTCTGTATAGGTGTATGAAACTGAGATGGCTAGAAAGATTTATATATTTTTGAAAAGCTGAAATATTAACATTTCAAAATATCTTAGCCTAAAATAATTGAACCTTTTCTTTCCTCCATGACTTCCTGCTTTCCCATATTCCTTCTTGCCAGCCTACCCACCTATGTACCTTTCTAGCTTCCTACCTTCCAATTTTTCATCCAGTGGAATAATTAGAGAAAGAAATTAAATATCATAGAAAATAGTAAAGAAATTTAAAATCCACAGTTTCTGTTTCTTTCATTCTGTTCTGACAAGGTGCACAAAAAGGTTTAGCTCTTAAAGGATTAAAATTTTAAAATTCTTCATATTTTCAGGCTATAAAGTATAGATACTCATTCACAGGTTTGTTGTTTTGTCTACTGAACCAAGGAAAAGTGGGGAATGAAAGAAGATCAGTTTCCAAAGAGACAAAAATAACGTACCAAGAGTGAATTTACTTTCCACTCCTTCACTTTTATTAATAGTTTATTGATGTTCTTGTACTTCCTTTAGGAATTGCGCATAGTTCAAAATACAATAAAAACCTAGATGAAATGGTTTATATCTTTTCAGTTTTGTTTTTTTTTCAGTTGAAAACATCCATGACAACAACATCTTCATGATGATTCAAATTCTAAAGACTGTCAGATAGATATATAATAATGCATTGGCTCCATTCACTCAAACTGTAATCACTTGTTTGACATTTCTGCATCAGGATTTTAGCTTTTCTAAGCTTCCTTTGTAATAAATAGATGGGCACTAGCATAAGATGATACAGATCTGAGATTAACTGTGTTTTACTGTCATATTAATTACTATATTTATTAGAACTTTTATTTAGCATTTTTGCAACAAAAGAGCCAACAAACAAACCACTAAAATTCTCACTACAATCACATTTCTTTTAAAGAAGGAGAGGTAGAAGAATGTGGAGTTCATTGAAAGAAATGAATGAGTCAAACTTTTTAAGTGTTGGAGATATTGATTAGCACCTAAGACTTTACTTATGCTACATCATTCTCTAGGCAAGCTATTACAAGCTGCTTTGAAGTAAGAGATCCTGAAGTTAGTTCTGCTAATAACCATTTTAACCTCAGTAGAAGTTAAAAATGTGGTGCACAGAGAAAATTATTAGAAAATTATTTGCAACAGAAGTAGAAAAAAAAGTGATAATCTAAAATCATATTCCCACATCTGGATAATAGCATGTTGTTCTGATCTCAGAAAGGGCTGAGAAGGTCAGGAGCATACACAGACAAGGAGAACAAGGATGATCATGTCTATGGATGAGCTGACCAATGTTCAATATTTAGATGCAGGATCGGTTTCTCAAAACAGCATATGTTAAAGTGATTGGAAGATACATTAAACTGGTTTTGCTTTCCATTCCAAACATTTCCCAAACAAATAATTGATAGAACTGCTGGAATAGGTTTTTTCCTACCTTTTGATTTTTGAAGTGCAATGTACTGAAATTGCATTAAGAAGGGGCCTTATGAGGCTGGAAACATTTCCCCCCCCCTTTATTTTTTGCTACCAAAAAACTTTCTTAAAAATGAGAAGTTATAAAATATTTGCCTTGGAAATACTTTTCTTCTTTTCAAAACGATGTAATGTTCCTTACATAATGCAAAAAAGATTTTCATCAATTTGTTTCAGGCTCTCACATCACTGTATATTGCATTATTAAAGCTGGGTAATGCTGAAGTAAAATTTCACATAAAAGTTAATTCATAATATTCCTTTCATGTGTTTTGTTCCTGTTTTGTTCCTTGTTCTGTTAGAAGGGAATGAATAAAGAGTGGATTTGGAGGAGAGGGGAAGGAAAATAGGCATTTCTACAGAGCAGTGCACCTCATCCCAAAGCTGGCATTCAGAATAGCACAGAATGTTAATGGTGTCCACTTCTCTCTGCTGGATACAATGGGTGCTGGATGACTAGTCCAGAGGTATTGTAACTGGATCATTGATGTCTAAAGGTGAGCTGAGTCCCACACATTGGTCCTGTGGTAGGGGAACAAGAGGGACCTCAGGCTTCCTCTTATACTTCTATTTGTAGCACTGCAGTTAAGGATGACATGACAAAACTCTGCAGGGCATCAGTGTAATTATCTGTGTAAAAATCATGAAATTGTAGAATGGTTTGTGTTGGAAGGGACCTTACAGATCATCTAGTTCCAACTCTCCCGCCATGAGCAGGGACAACTTCCACTAGAATGTGTTGCTCAAAGGCCCATTCAGCCTGGGTTAGAACACTTTTCAGAATGGGACATCCACAATTTCTCTGGGAACAAGTCACATTTCAAATGGGAAAGGTCTGCTATGCAGGTGTAGAACTCACTCAGTGACAATGAATTATGTTGAAGGTGTGGACCTACCCATCATTTCCTCAGAGAGAAATCTTCACTCAAGTGCAGATTGAACCCAGAGCCCATGGGTCTGTCTGTAAATGCACTGACTGAAACCTGGGATCAGTAACTGTGAGGTGGTTGACTGCATTGTGTCTCTGTAAAACTATGGAAACGTTGCCTCTGATTCCCTGAATAAGTGTGCAGCTGACATGCCTTTGAAGTATATGCAGCTGCACATATTTACCCCTTTTCTGCCTGATATGCACCAGGAGATTTATATTTCCCTACTAACTCTGTGCTTTACTTCTCCCACAGATCTCATCTCTAATTGTTTGGCTATTAATTAATAATATACTACACAGGATTAGGTAATCAGGAAAATTGGCGTAATTTAGAGCAGCATTAACTACATTTATCTTTGTTTTTAGACTTCAATTTCAAGTTTCATTCCAAGGTTTTACAGCCACATTTTTATTTCCATGCCTTTGCTAATGAAGACTGTTTGTGGCCAAACTACAGGATAAAATAAAACTTTATGATCTTAGCTGCAAGTTGGTGTAAGGTCATTAGATTTGGCAGTCAGGCTATACTTACTTGGAGTTCGATACTCAGTGATTGTTTCCAATTTGATCCACTGGGGCATTTGTAACAATAAATGTTAAGCTTTCCTATTTTACAATATTGTAAGTTTCAGGGAAGCATTAAGAATAAATGTAGGTTCAGTTTTACCTCCCTTGAATGAATGTTTTGGGGTTTTTTGGTTTCTCTCACTGCTAGTGAAGCTGTCTTCCTGGGGGATAAAGAAGGAAATGCTGATTTCATGGAACAACACCCTTTTGAGCTCCGCAGCTAAACAGAGCTGAATCAGATTGGCATGAACATAGCATGTATATAACAGAACTTGTGCGCTTCAAAACTAGGTCTAACAATTCAAAATGTGACATTTTCTCAAATAACATGCTGTTAGGAATTGAAGGATGGTGTAATCTTTCAGCGTGGCAAGAATCTGTTCACTTGTGCTTTCTAACAGAAATGTTTAGCCTTATTTTTTTGTGAAATGAGGGAGTTTGTTTGGATTCTTGGCTTATACACTTTTTTCCTATACCTGTACTTCCAGCTTTTTCCTTTCACTATTAACGAGATAGTCTTTCCTCATTTAGATTTAAAGCCTTAGACATTTTCCTTTTATTTTTACTCTCTCCCTGATATATAGGATTCATAGCAATAATTTAGCGATTTAATATTTGTAAGATCTGATGACTATGTTTCTTGCCTATTGTACCACTATCTACAATTTCACTTTCTTGCTCTCTATCAGATTACATAAAACACTGGGAAAAACAGCAGTCAGTATCTAGCTGACTATCTAAATACAGATGCCATTTCGATGCATGGTAAGCATTAGAGACTTTAAACAGAAGATGAGTTTTGGTGTGTGTAGGTCCACCTGTTTTTATATTAGTACTAATTTCAAACAAAATGATTCAAAATTAACTCAGTGACAGCTGGGTTCAGCTAAATCAGAGCTAGAGCTCAACTACTCCTAACACAATTCTTTTAACACCAGAATCACTTCCCCTCATGCTACTCCAGTACTGATTATTGGTGCATGTCCAAATTTAGAGAATTACTCTGAGAAAGTATGTGGATTCACTAATAAGCTGGCCTTTTTATTCTGTAATATCTGACACAGAATTAATTTATGACCTATTCTTGCAGGCAGTGTCTTGTCACCAGCAATAGTTAGCATGGCTTGCACATTTTAAAAGTAGATCAGTAATGAGCAGTCTGACAGTAAGCTTCTAAAAGTGACTCTGTGCTGCAATTAAAGAGAATAATTTGAATCTTCAAATTCAGGAAGCAAGATACGACTGAATCAGAACAAGACTGTGTGTTTGCCACTGTGTGTATGGAAGTCTTGGCCTTGGTCTTGATCTACTCACATTCAAATGGTCATATTTGTTCTTTTCAGACAAATGACTGTGTAAATCTGAAAATATGGGTCAGGTATTCCAATCTGTTATCAGTTACTGCCTTCTAATTCAGTATTTAATATACATATTTATTTAAGAGACAAGTTTTGCCTATGTTTAGGCAAGACAAATTCCTGTAGCAGAGTTGGGAAAGTTCTAAAAAAAAAAACAAAATTCTTGCTTTGATGCGAGAGTGAGGCTATCCTGCAGTGATCAGATCAACTTGCCAACTGACCACAGCTTTGAAGGCCAGCAGCATGCTTTGCACATACTGTGAGCCATTGACTTCATCAGATAAAAGTTTAGTAGTTCTGAATAAACTTAAAAACTGAATCATGAGCTCTGTGTTGACATGAGCTTCTTCCTCTAAACAACTTTTGAAGCTCCTTACAAGGCTTTTTCTTTTGAGAAATGGTATTTTTGGGGAATTCCAGAAGTTCTTCATCCATTATTCTCCACCCTTCCTAGTTTAAAGTATTTCTGATAATCTGAGATAGCTCAAGATTCAGTGAGAATGATGTAACATAAGCATGGCTCAGAGTTTAGTGATTAGGGATTTCATAGTGTTAAGGGAAGACCTTAAAACTAATTCTTGCTTTCAAGGAATGGGTAAAATATAGGCACATTCTTGGCACGAATGCAGGAAATGAAGTGGGTCCTCCAACCATTAAATTATGTGATTGTATATTGGCCTACAATATCTTTTTGTCCTAATGACCCTTTGTATGAAGAACTCAAGAATTAAAAGATGGGAGAATTCTCTAGGCCCACAGATCTATTTCTGTCCTTTTTCAGCCTCCTTATGTCAAATCTGGTGGGAGACAAGAGCCATGAATTCAGATGTCCAAAAGACTAAAGAAAGAGCTGAAATGGCATCTCTCAGAGCCTAGCCAAATGCTGAGGTCACTGTGCATGATCAAGAAGAGAGTTTTATGTAGTCGCTGTCAAGAACAAAAGTCATAGATGTTTTAGTTCTCCTTTAATAGCCTGATGCACTCCACTGTGGCTGAAATGTTTACAGGAAATTAATTTCCTATAAAACCTCTAATTTCATCACATATCAATATAAAGATTGAAAAAAAGAAGACGTGTGAGTCGGTTCCATCTTTTTTTATTATTTATTTTATGTTCTCAGTGAAAGCCAGGAAAATTGAAGGAGTGAGGCCATTGAGTCTTTAACCTCAGGGCACTGGTAGCCTTTAAGGGCGTATGAACAGTCTGTCAGCAGACAGTGGTGGCCACCAACAACAAGATTCAACAACCTCCTTGACACCTCAGAGTCCTCTGGGTCTGAGGGACTCTGACCTCACTGCTGTCAGTGGTAAAACCCTTCTTGACTTTAGCTGGGCCAGGATTTTGCATTTATTTTAACTGCCAAAAGCCATAGCTGTACATGGCCTTTACCTCTGTGTACACAACACTGCAGTGAAGGCACTAGGCTAAAACTCAAGGGATGTAGGGTCAGTTCCTGGCTCTGTGAAAGTTCTCCCTCTACAAATGGTTTCCCCTGAAGTTTCTGGCAAGGCACTTAATTTATGCTATGTTTTCTTCTGTTTTTTTTATCGTTTATCTGTTCTCATAAATTCTCTAGAGTGAGTCTCTGTATATATTCACATATTTGTCTCTTGTTTCATGACATTTTTATTTGTAAAACAAATAATATTTATCTAAAATTCAACTTTGCTATGTCATCCATGCCAATACTATAATACTTTAACAATGTCTATTTTCAGGTCAGCATCTTATATTGCCTAACCTTTGATGTTTAGTCTGACCAGTTAGGCCTGAGAAAGCCAAAACAGTGAGCAACAGACTGTACTCTTGATTCACATGAAGCCACTTAGATGATGCTTAACCTTCCTTCTCCTGTGTTTTTGCTACCATCACGTAAAGATACTCATGGAACTCCGGTTTCACTTGAGACCTCTCTAAGCTTTGCAAAGACAAACTGAAAAATACATACATGTGTATATATATGTATATTAACATTCATATTTGATGAATCTGCTTCCCAAACAGAGCTATTAGAGGGATAAGGAGATCAAGGTTCACACAGTGTTGTTTTTGCAGATGCCAGTAAGACAGTCTAAAGGTTCGCCTGTATAGCAAGATTACTCTACATACTGGAGAAAAAAAACCCAACCAGTTACAGATAATCAAGTCAACAGTACCTATCCTAGGGTATGACACGAGTCTCATATGTCCATCTCAAGATAGATTCTTCAGCTGTTGAATGCAGATGAAATTTGACCTGTTTCCTACCTGAGAAGTCAGACTACTCATTGCTGTGTATCTGATGATACTTAGTGTATGTGCTTGCTTTCCCCTACTAGTCTGAATGCTTCCATTAGGTTCAGTACAAAGAGCAATCCTGAAAACAACAATGAAATCTAAGCTACATAGACAGCAGGAAATATTTGCAAGCTGTGCGAGGTCCAGCAGTGATACTTAAACAAAACATCACGTTTTGCAGGAGAATGCTGCATGCTGCATGCTGATCACTTATGAACCAGAACCCCTCCCCTTTCTCTCAGAGAGGAGACAGTGTTCATCTCGAAGTACACACAGAGCTAAACTAAAAAAATAAAAATAAAAAAAGCACTTTGAGAACTTTCTCAGATGGAAGCATCTGAGAAAGAGTGAGAGGAAGAAGGCAGGCAGACGCAGAGGACGAGGTTATTCAAATTGCCTGACTTCAGGCAGCTGTTTCAGGCCTCTTACAGACCACTGAGAGAGCTATACTCCTGCAGAGGTCCCTTTGAGGTCTGTGTTTGATTAGTTTAGTTGAATTGGCTTCCAGGTTTAGGGTAGTTAGACTATGTACAATTCTCCCAAACTATTACCCTTTAACAACATCACTTAGAAGTTTTTATTGTGTATGGTATTTACTTGCATCATAAACCCAAATAAAAGCAGTTGTTTTAAGATACAGGATAAAAAAGGGAATATAGGATATAGGGATAAAAAGGGAATAATATGCTACTCAACGATGTCTTAGTACTTTAGTGTAACTTCAAACATATTGATAATCCTCCCTTTATATTTACTTCTGTAGGATAATAAAAGGCATTTGCGCTGTTGCAGGCTGGTCCCTAAGAGATAAAAGCCAAGTTGAGACACTGAAAGGTGAGGAGTAGTCTTGAAAACAGTTCTGAGTATTCTAAGCTAGATGATCTCTACACTATCTGCCCATGCCTTTGGCTATTTCTTCAGCTTCAGCCCGAGCTGAAATAGTCTCACTGCTTAAGCAAGGGTGAGCTGATGAAAGGGGCTGGGGAGCAATCAGCAGGTACTGTGTGTGCCTGAGTACCCAGCTGAAGCTCGTGTCCTGGATGGCTGGTGTTCATGGTGCAGACTTGAAGGTTAAGAGTTTTTCACTGTATTAACATCTTTTTGGTGTGTAAGTCTGGTCCTCAGAAAGGGCTGAAATCCCTACTGAACAGGCACTGCAGACATAAACATGGAACTTCATATGCTGTCAGGAAAGTCCCCAACAGTGCAGATCTCCCGCTGGTGCACTGAAATGCAGGGACTCAGAGTGGATGTGTGCCCCAAGCTCTACAGCTTGTAACATTCCTCTTTCCCAGTGAAGAAGCACAGATTTTTGCCTGGGGTGTTTTGTTAAGAGTGGAAGCTTTCCTCCAGTGCCAGTCCCACAGGATTCAGCTGCAGTCTCAGATCCCTGATTTTTCTCTGCCCTACTCTTCCTGCCAGCAGGTATTCCTAGCTCAGACCAAGTTTAATTTTTCAAAATCAGTTTGCTAGTGGATATTTGTGAAATCCTCCCAGCTCAGGGAGGGTATTTGATACATTCCCTCTGTTTTCTCCTTAGTCCATCAGGTTTTGTTAATGCTACTTCCCACTGAACAAACCGTTCAAACACGGTATGGCATTTGGGACAACAGTGAGGTCATTGCTGTCTTGTTACAGTTAGTAAGTCCCCAGATTTGACTACTGTGTGAATGACGTGGTTAGAAAATAGGACATATTAGAAATAGATAAGAGAATCACAGGTTTATATAAATCAGGAGAGTACTACTACTTTTTTTTTAAATGCAAAAATTTTGCGTGGGAGTTTACTGGACCAAGATGAAATCAAAAGGAGCATTTACAAGAGCAATGTACTACTTCAAGAATGTTGCAAAAATCTGTCTGCAAAGATAAAAAAGATACTAACCCAAGATGGTGCAATAGCTTTCAGCATTCACTCTCATAAATGTCTAATCCCATTTCCAGGGGATAATCCCACTCTCAGAGAAAATAAACAAACCATGTTTATTTTCATATAAATTCCTTTAAATTGTACTTTTGCTCTTTTCTTATACATGACTAATTGTTTTATGCTATCCCTCTGAGCCCAGTTTTATTGATAGCGTGTCTTCATACCGTGTAACCCAGATATATGACTATTCCATCCAGTAAAGAGATTGAGGTATTGTAACACATTTTTAAGGCATGTGTGAGGTATCGTAACACATTTTTAAGACATGCATATGTTTCCACCATATACCCATTATCCAAGTTTCCCAAATTTTCTTAGTATGGGAGCATATTTTTCATTTAGCTTCACTTTCTGACAGTTGCATTTTCTGTTTGATCCATACCAGAGATTTGCCTATTTGAGCAAGAGGAAATAAGGGAAGTAAGGGACAGCAATCATGTTCCTGGCCTTCTGACAGAACATTAGGTGTTTCACATAGTTTAATAGTGAACAGAGTAGTTCCATGCCAGTTGCAACTAAATTTTTAAGAGCTTCTGTCATAAAATGGTTCTCAGCCTGGTCAGTGAAACAGGATGTAGCTCTGGTCTTCCAGATCCAACTCAGTAGTCTAAGCTGGTTTCCAGGTAATCATTTTCCCTCACAATAATCTCTTAATTTAGAAAGCCTGACATAACCTGCAAGTGATTTGGTAGATCACTGGAAAACATTCACCTAATCTTGTTTCACAGCCTTTTTGTTGGGTATGATTCTGGGATTGCAAATCTCTGCTTCTCTCATCTGTCCTGTCCTGCACGATAAGGCCATTATCTGTTAAAAATATAAGATTAGGTACAAATATCATGAACCAGCAAGCAGGTAAACCTTCTTCACTCTACATTCTCAGAGACAGGGCAAAATTTACTGTAAAGTTTATATCTCTTGGACAGAGAGTTAACACTCCCCATTAATGGCAAACACTTCTTTTGAAAATACACCTCTTTTATTGAAAAAAAAGAAGGTTTTTTTAACTCTTAGTTTTGATCATAAAACTCAAAATCTTTCTAAAAATACTGCCATTATATCACGAATGTGATAAACTAGAAGAAGACAGTTTAACATTCCTCTCAGGTCCTCTGTTCTTCACTGTGGTTGCATTAAGCATGGCTTTGCACAGAATAAGTCAACAAGGTAATTTCTGTTCATAAAGCTGCATGGATGTACATGGACTTGGGGAAGGAAGCAGAAGACTGATCTCCTGCCAAAGGTCTCCAGAATTCCTAAGTGCATGCTTCTAATTCATGCACATATATACATATATTTGTGTGTAGATGTGTGTGTGTGTATACAACTATGTGTAACTGTATATAAATATTAGGCAAAACATAGTAACCTAAATAATAAAATTATGCACACCACAATGGTATGAACAATAAGTTGTTTGTTATCTTATCAGAAGCTGGCAGTAAGTACATTTTAATCAAATTTTTTCTAGGGCTGTGTATTTCCCATGCAACATTCAAAGGATATCACAAGACTTTAGTAAGAAATGTCAATGTTTTTATTGCATTCATATGGGAAGCATAACTTTGCATTCCTACGTGTTTACTGCACTTATATAATACCCCAGTTGTCAGGACAAAACAGGCAAATACTAAAAGAAAAACAGTTTAGATTAAAAGACTGAGCCCCCCTATGGATATTCTCAGATCCCTGAAATTCTTTCTTCTGGGTATTTCTCTGAAGGATGGAAAGGCTCATTGCCTGCCCACAGTACTGGTAGGAAATCCCACACCTTGAACAGGATGACCTCAAAGAAGCTGCTGAGCTTTCACACCCCCTTTCAGACCTTTTCTCCTAGGACCAGTGATGCATTCTGTGAACATTAAAGATTTCATAGTGCTCTTCAAAAGGGATCCAGCCCTGCACTCCTTAACAGCAGTCATCTTTGCCTCAGGAATTAACGACAATAGGAATTGACCTCAAAGCAGGACTTCTCTCCAGAGCTGACCAGAATTTTGTTTCCCCTGTCCCTGCCATTTTACATGCCATATACTAGCTACTAGAGGTTTCCCCCCCTTCCCTATGAACCCCCAAAGCAATTCCATTTCATCTGTGCTTTACACTTGTAATTTTCCCAGCATTTTTGGTTCATTCATAGGCACACCATAATGGTTACACTGGATTTGATACTCAATTACATTAAGGTCTCTTTGCATTTACTTTATAAGAACACTGTACACTGATGGAATAATGTAGGTGGACCTTAGTGTAAATGAAAATCACCACTTTGATTTTGCATTTTCCTACAAAGCACCATGTTTGCTCTGCTACACAAAATGAAACAGAACAGGCATGACAAAAAATGTAATCCATCTGTTTCCTCCCTTAGGAAGGAATGCCTTGAGAACTTGTGCTACCAAAATTTTATTATTGCTCACAAAACAGATCTTAGAAGCATTTACTGGATGCAATAGAGCATCATTAAAAAATTAAACTAAACTACAGTTGTCCAAATAAATACACAAAGTACATTTTGTGATCCATTACCTCATTTTTATTACATTTATCCACTTTATTGCTGCTTTGCAGTTCAATCATTTTTCATGGGTTTTCAAGTCTTTAGTGACAATTAACAAAAATGAACCATAAAAAATGATAAAACCACCACAAAAATGGGAAATCTATTTTAAAATTATTTTATCCAGAAGAGTGCTCAATGTTCCTGGTCAAGGTACTAAGACTGTTACTGGCAATCCCTGTTTTTGGAATAATGATATCCTTTAGCTGTGATAAAATTACTGTGCATGTCCAACAATGGGAAAAGAAAAGAAGGAAGGAAGGAAAGCAGATGTTGTACAGCTACTCAGCTTTGCAGTGGGAAGAGATTTCTGTTAGAAAACTTTCTAAATATTTTTGTGGAAAATTGAGTGGGTTTTTTTTCTAAGGCATCCTTTGCTGCCTAAGAAAATTTTTCTTTTATTTTTATTTTTTTTTAAGGAGGATACACAAAATTCTAAAAGCATTCTTTTGGAAACTAAAATACTATTTCAAGTGAACTGCTGTGTCTGTCTTTTGCAACTGTAGTTCCCAGTTGTCTGATGTTGTTGTTGTTCTCTAATGGTGCTTGGCTGAAATCTTCCAGAAAGCCTCATGTTCCAGTAAGACAGCAATACACCCTGTCTTTAACACCATGGAGAGAACTGCCTGGTGGGAGGTTTAGATAGCCCAAAAGATCTGAAATTCTGAGGGAAAAAATAAGCTTATGCACCTTAGTTATATTTTCCATTGTATTTCCATAACACTCATTTCCCATTTTTAAATGTGCTCACTGGTTTCCATTTTAAGGATTCAAACCCATTTTCTAGCCATCCTGCTTCATAGTTACTACTTATCGAGAGGAAATGAATAGTGATTGTGAGTGAGGAATTAATTGAAGAAAAAAATAAGCAAATGATTGGAGGACTAGTTCTTATAGGAAAGCCTTGGAAATTCATTTTGAGTTTTGTGAAAATCAGCAAGGACTTCACAAACTCTTCACTTGCTCCTGGTGTTGCTATTCTGAAAAAAAACCCCAAGCACTTATTTTGTACTTTTAAATAAGGTGTAAATTCGTTCCATTTCAGGTATGATGTTGTGCCATTTATATAAGAACCAAGGCCTGCTTCGTGTCTAAAGGTGAGGGTGGACTTGTCTAGAAGAGTGTTCAATTTCAAGTAATCTGATTTAGCCTTTCCAGATCTCAGTATCTTTCTGTTGATAACTAATTTAGGTATCTCCTGCAAGTGCCTGAAGCTAAGTGTGCAAAATATCCATATCTGTGAGTATTATAAAGTGTAGTTTCTAAAAATATTTTAAAAAAAACATAAAAAATTCTGCTACTACTGCAAAGCAGAATGTTCTGTGCTTGATTATTTTGAATAATGCATTCTTTGCTTTAGAGTGACAAGTAAGATTAGAGTCTTTGGACACTATCCCATTAGAAACCAAAAAGTATGCTCTGAACAGGTGGTTGCTGCATATGGATCAATTGGACATGAGCAACAGATCTGATGAGCATAGCATGTGTTGGAACAGGTGATCAGTCTAGCAGGAAACGGTAGGTCTGTGGACCACTCATTTCCCATTTGAGGTCTCTTCAGAGAGGTGCAACTTAAGCATCTTTAGCCTTAAAAATAGTATTTTATATGTATATATATGTATATGTATATATGTATATATATATAAATGGTATTATAATGATGATGATTTGGAAAAGCCACTGAAAGAATACGCATGATTTAGTTGTGGTACATATGGTTTTGCAAGATTACAGTTTATGCTGTCAATTGTGGCATTGTCTTTCTTTTTTATTGTTCTATTTTGGTGTTTTCAATAGAGCATTCTCTTTAATTACAGTATAGTATCCCCTTTGAGTAAGAAAAAAATTTAAATTAACTTCTCAAAAAAAGCAAAGGACTGAAAAGCAAGAGACCAATGCAGTTGTTCGTAGCTGTGACACAATCCTTCATGAGATTTTGGAGGATTCCTTTCCTTATCTCTGCAACTTATTTTCCCTGTCTGTAAAATTGAAGTAGTACTTCTCCCTGTGTATATTCTCCCATCACAGAAAGGATAAAACAAAAAAGAATTAGTCATTCATGATGTTTTATTGGTCTTACTGTCTATAACACTGGAGTGCATTCTGATAAACCAAATACATTTCAACCTAGTCATTACACTATATTAATAAACTAAATCATGTCAAAGTTGAGTCCTTGTCCCAGGGACCAGCTGGTAAAGTTTGCCCATAACTCTTAAAATATTTTAGTCTACACAACAAGTTGACTGTATCCTACTGTTTACTGGAATAATCCTTGGTCCAGGCTAGACTGTAAACTCTGCAACAGTCACTCAGGAGAGAGTTTGTTTGCTTGGGCTGCTCAAACTACTCAAAGGCAGAAATGACCAAGATCCAGCTCCACTGGCTGCTGTTTAATGTATTAGTATAGACAAAGCCATTAAGAAAGGATGGAATAGGATGGGATAGAATGGAATAGGATAAGATGGGGTCTGATAGGACAGGATAGGACAGGATAGGATATGGTAGCAGCTTGGCAGACAACCCATTGCTTACCCATATTACTGAAGGGTGCAAATGGTACATGGTGTATAAAACAAGTTACTTTTTCTGCAACAGTGATTGCTACTACTGAGAAAACAAATTTTACTATCAGAGATTACTGTGCTCAAATGAAAATGTGGTCACAGGTGCCTTAATACTTGAGCTGGGGTAAGTTTTACATAGCTGTAAAATGAGCTTCAGCTTTCAAGTTACTGTCTTTTTCTTTACAATAATAATCTCTTCACTTTTACAAGTTCTATATTATTTCTGGGTAGGAAAACATTATAAAGTTCATGTTTTATTGTTCCTTGCAGTTATATAAATTACATTTGGCCAAAATAAATGTATTCCTACTGTGCGAACTGAGAACCCAGAATGTTGATTTTCCTCAAGTTATAAACAATGTGAAGATATGTTATACTGGGTCACAATTTTCCACTGTACAGCAAAATATATAACTCACTTTTAATAACAAAACTGCATATATCATTAAAGTTTCTTACTCCATGGAGCACATATTATGTTTCTCTGCACAGCAAGGGATATCCTTTCTATGTATCACGATTTCTAAAATATTGCTTGACTGAATGAAAAATATTTTAGTGATTCATTAGTAAAACAGCTGTCATTTTGAAAAATTATTCAAATTAATCTGTATTTTTATTAATAGTATTAAATTCTTTTTGTAGGACCTTCTCTCTTTTTTTTTCCTCTTTGTAGATCTAATATTGTAGCACATGTTCATACCTATTTCTTCTTCTTCTTGCCATGGTTTTTTGGAAAGAGAACTTTGGAGAATTATACATTATTTTGATTTTCTTTTGTGTCTGTCAGAAGTTGGAAGCACTTCCTAAAATTTAACATGCCTAATTAGGAAATCCACAATGTTCATCGATTCATTAAGTTTCTAATTGTTGGTTTTCCAAGCCATAGACTTTCCCAAAATAATATTGACAAGATTTTCTAAGTCACTCAGCTTTGCCCTAACACTGCTGCCATTCGCACACATGGTAAAGTACCCAGTGATGTCAGTGGAATTACTTAGGCCAATACTGAATGCTTTTGAATATTGTCTCTTAGAAGTACTACCTGATGATGTCATAAACCTACATCTAGATCCTTCTTCAAGCCACAGCACCTCTGCCTACTAATCCCTGAGGTGATTAAAAGTCTGTAAGTAGAAATGGTCATTGTAGTATGCTTGGAAGGTTTGCAAATGCAGGCTCTGAGAAGATAAGAAAGAAAGCTCAAGGATCCTGTCTTCTTCCCAAAAACATGCTTGCAGAAGCTAAATGGCATAAAGAAGTTCCATCATAGAATCATAGAAAAATTAAAGGTTGGAAGGGACTTCTAGAGGCCACGAATCCAAGTCACCACTCAAAAGCATGCTAAATTCTAAGATTGCATTTTGAAAGATCTTATCCTGCTAGGCTTTGAAAGTCTCCAAGGATGGAGATTCCATTCCCTCTCTGGGCAACCTGTTCCAGCCCTTAACACCTCCTATGAATAATTTTTTTTCCTCATTACCCAGTTTCCTTTGTGCCCCTTTTAATGACTGCCTCTTGCCCTTTAATTGAGTAGACCCTATCTTGAACACATAGAGAATAAAAAGGAAATTGTAGAGGTCCTCAAATAAACTCCAAAATATTTAGGTCAAAAATGCTTAGCAACAACATATTGAGTCCTGCAAGACCCTACTAGTGCCAATTGTGGCATCTTTACTGTTGACAGTAAACTGACTGCACAATGTAGCATTCAACAATGCATTTGGCACTTATGTGACCATCTGTGTGCAACTCAACAAACTTGGAGCTGCTGCATTAGTATGGAAATCATCTCCCTTTAGTCTGTAAATGTTGAATGTCTTATCTAAATTAGGCATTGAGTGTCCCCTCTGGGTGGGAAGGGAGAGGGATACAGAAAGAAAAAGAGAACATCACATAATTTTGTGACAAAATCAATCTTTTTTTGTGAGGATTCCTGTCAAAATACAACATCTGGAACTGGTGAATGGGTGATTATACTGGTTCAGCTCTGGACTGAGATGATGTCAACTCAGGGGAAACAAAACCGAACAAAAATCAAGTAAGAAAAGAAAAAGAATGGCCTTACACATATGTCTTTGTATCAAATGTCTACTATGGTGTCTCCAAATACACCCTGGATTATGGAATGGGTTTCTGTCACTCTGTCCTATAGTGTAAAGAAGATGATGGTCCCCAATGCTCAGATCTGACACACTTTAACATGGACTGGCAATGCTCCTGCTACAGAGCAGGTGCTCTGTGTGACTCATCTTTAGCCTGAAACATTCTTATTGCTTAGTTGTGTCTTATCCATGGGAGGAAAAAGTCCCTCACACCAAAAAAACCCCAAACTAATCTTAGGTGAACACATCACTTTTGTCTCCAGGGGAATTTAAAAGTGAAGTACTAATGGGACATGAGGGAGCAGACTGAGGAGATAAGGTATTCAGTGACATCTGCATGTGTGGCTGTCTCACACACAGTCATAAAGGTAGGCTAAAAGCAGAAGTGAATGTCTCATAAGGATAGACAGAAGTACTGTCGTTGTGAGAAAACTTTGTGACGTATATTATGCATCTGTGAGTTCTTATGGAGATGACAGAAGAAATAGCATATGTAGGTCACAAAACTTCAATTTGAGATAAGTTACTATTTGCTAGCAAACATAATTCAAAACACAGAAAAATGCAGGGATCAGTTCTACAGGATTCTGCTTGCAGGATGGAAGTAGTGGGGCAAATCCATTCACTAGCTGAACTATGATGTAAGTAGAGGCAAAAGAACACTGGGGAGGTGGGGGAAATGTCATTTGTTTCTCTTCATTATTAAATGCTTTTCTCATATGAAATAGAAAACCACTAATATATATAGAACCAATTCCCTACTGTCCCTCAGCATGTGTCCGCCTTTAAATTAGAAAAGTTGAATTTTATTCTTTCTTGGCACAGGTGAGAGCCATATTTGAGGAAGTAGAGAGAAGAGAATCACTTCAAAGTAATTTTTTTCCATACTTGTCTCTTCAGTCTCAATATCTTCATGGTAGAATTGTTCTTCAATCCAGTAGTGTGAGAGCTTGAGAAATGTGTAATTTAGGGACAGTTTGCTATAGACCTTCTACAGAGCTCAGCTGAGCTTCATTACCCCTCCCTAGGAACTCTCTTCCCTGCTGAGGAGAAAAATTGAAGGAAATGCTTGTGTTTCTTGAATTGTTTTGGGTTACAACAATTTGAGCTTTCTAAAAAAGAAAGATTTTGCTCTGCATGTTGGGATTTTATTACCTCTATTTATCATAATCACAAAGCTATTAGAAAAGGAAACATTTTCCTTTTTTAGCACTGTGGTTTTCAGGAGGAAAGATAATTTCCTATTTAGTAATTTTATTTTTTTCTGGCACAGCATTTTTCTCAGTCTTGCTACTCTGCTGGTCCCCAAACACAGCAGGATTGATGCAACTTGAGTGAGATCATGGCTTACAGGAAGACATTTCAATGCTCATGAAGCTGCAAAGGAATAACTGAGATGGGAAATAACCTCTGTAGATCACCTGCGCTTCCTCTCTGATCCAAAGCAGGATCCACTTCAACAATCTCTTAAGGAATCCATTAAACCATTGGCAGGTATTTAGATTAATTACTGATATTGTACATCTACATTGTGCATCAGGAATCATATGTAATCTCTGCACAATTTTTGTTGCTCTTCAGGGACTGACTTGCAGATGGATGGCAGAACCTCTGAAGAATACTTGTGACCTCCAGGGGATCTGCCATGATAGGGGAAGTCTGAGGAGCTTCAATTGGAAACTTTTCAGGGTATGGAAGTCTTGTAGTAGGTACAAGTGGTCAGTGCACTTAGATACAATATGATATTGTAACAAACGATGCTAAGTGCTAACATGGATACATTCTGCACATAAATATGCTTTAGCACAACTTCGTATTTTAGCATTTTGTCTCTGTAGTAAGATTGTAGTACGGTCTGGCCAGGTGCCTCCTATTACATAAATTTTTCCAAGCTCTTCAGCTAAAAGTTACGAGGTTTTTGCTAGTACTATAGTTCCTGAGACATTATCCACTAATTCTGATTTTCAGTAAGGATCAGCCTGAATTCTTTGTTAATTTTACTCCGCTTTCCAATCTCAGTATAATTGTTTATGGTATTTCCACTCATACATGTCTATTTTCAGCCTTAGATTCATCAAGCTGCATGAGTAATATGTAATATCTTCTGTTAGAATGGGCTCTACCAATCTTCGGGTACCTCAGTACAATTTGGCTTCAGGGATGGAACTTCTACAGAACTATAGACAGAGGTAGAAACTGAGAAACACTCAAAATTTATTGTCTTGATTGTATTATCTGGTATAATTTGAGCCAAATTCACACAAGGTAAGGCTTGTATGAGTCTTTTTGCAGAAAAATTGATGGTACTGGGGACACTGCAACAAAAAAAAAAGAGGTAGAATTAACGGGTCTCCACCCTGAGATCTTTAGCAAAATCTTTTGTTATATCATGACAGTGGTGAGCTGACCAGTTCTCAGTGAAAACTGTCTGTTGGGGGATGAACGAACTTAAGGAAACAAATGATCCACTCTTTTCTGTAGTAAAACTGCTGGTAGAAACAACTATTAAGTGAGAAGAAGAGACAGAGGTACTAATGGTAACTTGTTTTGGCACCCAGCTCTAAGTCAGCTCTAGATTACAGGTTCAAAATGACAAAAATTCATGCTATCTATTTTTGGTCTTAAAAACCTCCATGCCTTCCACAAAGACGTTTTACAGCCTCACTGTGTAACAACACTCTGTCCAGATATTTTTTTTGATGGAGTCTTTGGAGAAGGCTGATTGTAGGCTTCCCACAATGATAAAGGGGTGGGAAGGAATTTCAGAAGGCAGCTGGTTGACTCAGTGCATGTGGAAATGATTACTTTAATGGTGCTTTTATTTTATAGAATTATTAACGATGTTGTGGGGAAGGCTAGATGTCTTGGAAAGGCGTCTTTTTAAATTATCATAAATGTAAATGAAGAAATTAAATTAATCCATATATTTGTCATCTCCCTTACCAGATCAGATAGCACCACAGTAGACAAAGCCACACCAATTACAACTTAGACACACGATCAAGTTGCTGCTACTTAGCTAGTATCATGCATCAACTGAGCTGTGGTATACTCTGTAGCGACAGCTCCACCCCAAGTAGCTCATACCTTCATCACGTCCATGGTGCTGGTCTGCAGGCAGCAGGACAAAGGTCCACCCTGATTACAGGGTAATGGCTTTTCTTTGAAGCCTCTCTCTACTGCAGCCCTGCATGAACTCCCTGTACTCCACCTGCATCTCTTCTGGCTCTGATACTTGCTTTTGTACTGGTTTAGTAATGACCTCAGAGTTTCTGCAGTTCCACCAAAATAAGAAGCAGGTTAAGCTGACATATTTTCTTATACTATGTCATGCTGCCTCAAAATGCAGTGCAGGTGCTGTCCAAGATTTCTGTATTTAGAGGACATTCTCTGGGTGGCCAGACAAGGGATTAAGGAGTATCCTGCACTGATAATACTTCAGCTTGGACCTCTGCATGCTCTAAAATTCTCTCCTTTCCAGCTCTGTCCTATCCTACTAAGTATAGCAAGGGATGCTGTGTTTGAACAAGCTCTGCAGGCCAAGTTCTCATGCCACAGTCTTTCAACAAAAATAGGTTTTGACACAGAAGTACAAAGTGGTCTTAAATGCACTATCAAAGTGCATAACATATCCTGATTATTATGCCTAAACCAGTATGTGACTTTGTTTTACGCTATAAATGAAAAGGTAAATATAAAAGGCATTTTGGTTGAAGGTAAAGTATTCAGTAATTCAACATTCACTGAAATAAAAAAAAAACAATTTTATGCTAGTCAGAATCTATCTTTGCTGCTGGAAACAAGACTAGATTAATAAATTCCACAAAAATATCCACCCCAAATATGACTTTAACTAGGATTACATCACCACCAGACACAGCTGTCTGAAAAAATGTTCTTTTAAAATAATTTATGCCAATGTACATTCAGTGACCAACAGTTTTAAGGAAACAGAAAGAAAAAAAGGCTTTCCCTTTACACAGACATAATTTCTTTTATAAAGTGTAGATCATAAAAGAAAAAGTATAAAGAATTTATTTTAGTCACAGAATAATCAAATGAAAAAAAAAGAGACGACAGTTTTTCTTTTCTGCTTTCTGACCTACAGCTCTGTTTCAGTTCAGGCATAAGTTTTTTCACAGCATGTGCACACCCTCTAATCTGTATTCATCCTGCAGAGATGAAGATGACCTCAGCTACTAAAAGAAAGTAAGAAAGTTTCCTGCAAGGCAGGTTAATCAGTTCTTCACTTGACAGGATTTCTTGCAGCTCTGAAGCACAAAGCCATAATCAGCAACAACCCCCTTTGCTTGGTACAGGAGAACCCAGTTTTTTATTTCCACCCTTGACAGATCTGTGTTAGCACTGCAGGAAAACTGTCAATGGGAAGTGAGCAGAGCTGGACATGTGAAAGCACCTCTAAATTTATTTCTACCCCTCAAACTTTTCAATAGAAAATCAAATCTCATTGTTCAAACTCAGCAAAGCAGCAAAACTGTTGTTGATGAGCAGGAGGAGATATGAAGGTGATTTTGTTTGCCCAGCAGGGCTAAAGGACTTTCCACAGTGAAACAGGAAATTTTACTTCTTTTCTTTTCAGGATTCAATCACAGTTGATTCTGGGAGAATGAAGAATGACCCATCATAGAAGACTATCATGTTCAAGACCATCTAAGGAACCTGAAGGTGCACAAGTCCATGGGGCCTGATGAGACGCATCTGTGGATCCTGAGGCAACAGGCAGAGGAAGTGGTTAAGACACCATCCATCACATATGAGAAGCTGTGGCAGTTTCATGAAGCTCCCACTGACTGGATAAGCGGAAACATACCCCACATTTTTGCAAAGGCAAAAAAGGAAGACTTGGGTAACTACAGGCCAGTCAGTCTCACCTTGATGGGTGGGAAGACCATGGAGCAGATGCTCCTGGAAACTATACTAAGACACATGGAATATAAGGAGGTGATTGGTGACAACCAACATGGCTTCACTAAGGGCAAATCATGCCTGACAAATTTGGCGGCCTTCTATGACAGAGTTGCAGTGTTGGTGAATAAAGGAAAAGGAATTGATGGCATCTATGTGGACTTGAGCAAAGCATTTGACACTGTTCTGTACAACATCCTCATCTCTAAACTGGAGAGACATGGATTTGACTGATGGACCATGCAGTGATAAAGGAATTGGCTGGATGTTCACACTCCAAGTGTTTTGGCCAATGGCTCTATACCCAAGTGGAGACCAGTGATGAGGGTGTTCCTGAGGGGTCGGTATAGGGACTGGCACTGTTTAACAATATGTTTGTAATATGTTTGCAATATGAAAAGTGGGATTGAGTACACACCCAGCAAGACTGCTGATGACACCAAGCTTTGTGGTGTGGTCAACATGCTGCAGGGAAGGGATGCCATCCAAAGGGACCTTGACATGCTTGGGAAGTGGTCCAATGAAAACCTCATGGAGTTCAACAAGGCCAAGTGCAAGATCCTGCATCTGAGTTGGGGCAATCCCAAGCACAAGTACAAGCTGGGTGGAGAATGGTTTGAGAGCAATCCTGAGGAGAAGGACTTTGGGGTGTTGGTTGACCAGCAGATCAACATGACCTGGCAATGTGCACTCGCAGTCCAGAAAGCTGCCTGTATCTTGGACTGTATCAAAACCAGCATGGCCCACAGGCTAAGGGCCTCCCGCCACACTGCACTGGTGAGAGCCATCCTGCAGTACTGCATCCAGCTCTGGGGTGCCCAACATAAGAAGGACATGGACCTGTTGGAGCAAGTTCAGAGAAGGCCATGAAGATGATCTGAAGGCTGGAGCACCTCTCCTATGAAGACAGGCTGAGAAAGTTGAGGCTGTTCAGCCTTGAGAAGAGAAGGCTCCAGGGAGACATTAAAGCACTTTCTAGTACCTAAAAGGGGGACTACAAGAAACATAGAGACAGATGTTTTTAGCATGACCTGTAGCAACAGGACAATGTTTTTAAACTGAAGAAGGGTCAATTTAGATTAAATACACAGAATAAGATTTTTATAACGAGGCTGACAGAACCGGAACAGTTGCCCAGAGAGGTGGTAGATACCCCATTCCTGAAAGTGTTCAAGGGAGTGTTGGATGGAGCTTTGAGCAACCTGGTTTAGTGGAAGGTGTCCCTGCCCATGGCAAGGGGGTTGGAATTAGATGATATTTGATGTCCCTTCCAACCCAGATCATTCTATGATTCTTATAGCACAGCAAGTTTTGACTGGATAAACTGTGTACACTGCAGGGTCTCAGAAACTAGGAGACAAAGCAAAATAACCCAGAATATATTAATTTATGTTTGCTTATATTTTAATTTTCTACATATCACAGTTTCTGTTGGGCTTTCTCAGGCTACCTTGGTATGTTTGATTGGCAATATTGGTTTCAGTTCTTTAGCATCATGGCAATGAAGCAAAAGCCCCTTTCATTATTAAGCTTTTATTAGTATAAAGTGCAGTGAAACATTTCACTTGCAAAGAGTAGCAATCAGATGGCAATTCCTACTCCTAAACAATCAGAGATAGTGCAGCAAAATATCCCATAAATCATTCCTGAGATGAATGAAATTACGCACTTGATTCAAAGCTGAGTTATTAGGAAATTTAGTGAGAATAGCAAATCCAGTTGTACAAGAATACTTTTAAAATATGCTTTATTTTCACCATAAATGAAAGTTATTCTCTAGAAGATGCAGTTGATTATGCACCAGTAAGAAGTAGAAGTAATCTCAAATTGAGACATGCTGTGTTCTAGGAAAGGAAGAGAGAAGGAAAAAGGGGGGAAAAAAAGGGAGTGGTGAGAAGGGTGAGAAGATTTATTAAACCGCCTCAAGAGTTGCAGTTTGCATCTCTGAGCCTTTGTTGTGTGAGTTCTTAGGAAAACATGGTGAAGCAGAGAAAAAGGTCATATTTAGTAGTGCCTTGGTGGACAAACTCATCAAGCTTTCACAGCTGATTTATCTTATTAACTCTGTCTTCATAGAAACATCTATTTTAAACTTTCAGGATCTTTTGTCTTTTTGCTTGTCAAGGCTTCCACTTTAAACCCCAAAATATCTTGGAGTGCCATTATAACTTTGAATCATATTGTGCATTTTCACTCTATTACAGATCTCTGTTGTTTGTATTTAATTATGTGCCTTAAAATGTTGTCAACTGCCTGAGGGAACTTGCAAGGACTGGTCTAGAAAAGTCGTTATTAAATATGTTTCTTCATTATATTTGATACTGAGACCATGAATAATGACTTATCCTAGATTTCAGTAACCAATTACCATAATATTTACTGGCAATGACTCTGTGAAACCTGTTGCTATAGTGACTTAATCTTGGGTTTAATCCAGGCCCCAGAGGAGGTGTCTATTATCACAAAAGCCACTGCTGGAACAAGCATCTGTAGCTGCAGTCTTGGAACAGAGGTACCAGGGACTGCACAGGCTGAGTTTCTAAACTACTGTCTCACCCACTCAGGCCACTTGAGACTAGTAGTAAGGCTGCATCACCTTGTAATAAGCATGTGTTGGAAATCTTTCGATTTCTCTGTGCTTTCTATAGAGGTAAAAATTTCTCATTGCTCCCACTAGAGAACCAAGAAAGAAGGAAGCCACCTACAAAACCTGAGCAGAAGAGATATATCTCAACCACCACTTTCTTTTGCCTCTCTTTTCTTGAGTCACTGTCATATCTACCATTTGACATTATTTTATTGATTCTTTAATAATAAATAGAAATGTCTGTGGGTTTTTTTTCTCCCTTACAAAATTTCCAAGAAGCTTCCCTCAAAAGTAGTATTTTTTTCCACCTATGTGCCAGACCTGGGGAAGGGTTGCCAGGTGTACTTGGGGATCTGACAAAGATCTTCCACAAACATGTGAGGAACAACTTGTTCTATTTCTAGCTCAAGCCAGGTCCTGCAGGAAGATCTAAATCGAGGCACAACATGGGGAATGCTGGAGCTGACTCCTCCAGCCCTGAACCTTCTTTCCAGCAGCCTGCCTGGGCTTGCTTGTCAGCTGAACTGTCTCTGTGCAGGCATCCTGAGGTGGGTAATAAGGAAGACTTTCAGTTTTTCCACATAAAAATAAATAAATTCTTATTTCAGCAAAATGTTGTGTTCCCCAAGGGACATGTCGATTTTATGAAGTGGGACTTTCCAGCAGAAAAGTTGACTGCCTGACTGCCTGCCTGCCTGCCTGACTCCCAGATTTACAAGTCTGCATGAGAAAAAGGCCACTGCATTCCAGCTCTAATGCATGCCAAACAGGCTTTGTATATAAGGGACCTAATTCCCAAATTTCACCCAAATAAAGTTGGCTTCACACCACCATTTCCTTCTTGCTACCTGCCTACACCTGTTTGAAGGAAGATACAACATTCAATTCAGGTTTTGAAGTCCTGAGAGGATGATTGTGGGAGCAAGCACTCCAGACTACATGAGAAAATTGGCCTATCAAAGATTCTTTTGCTGCATATTTTTCCTTGATGTAGGACTTCCCTCCTCTCCAACCTCCTAAGCAAGCACTTGAGGTCATCTTACTGTTTAAATAGTATTTTCTTACAAGTGCAACATGATGTAATGTAAGTGTTAGCATGATCCCAAATTTTTTACTTGATGTTGTCTAATCTGGAAGATTTGGACTGTATAGGAAATATTCCTTCTCATGAGCAGAAGTGTTTGCTCTGGTTTCCTAGCTATAACCTAAAGTTGGATTCAAAGGAAGAAAGCTGACCTTCTGCATAGCTCCTATCAGAGATTGCCAACTTACCCTGAAGACACCAAACACAATTTGCAGTTAGTTTAGAGTGACAAGTTTAACATTCACTTATCAAGTGAAGCAATTTATTTTTACAGTGCTGCAAAATGGCTTGGGCCCAGCTACTTTCACTTGGAGGAACAAATGCTGCCACAGCCAGAAGGCACAAAATGTGCAACAATAATCCTTAAGGCAACACACTGTAATTTGCCTTCTTCTGTTTAATGCCATGTCAAGCAGAAGGATTTCTACACGTTTCAGATGGTGGCTGTGTTGCCTTCCTTTGGTTTGAGTTAAAAAATAAAAGAAAGATTTACTTCAGAGATCAGTGATAAATGAAGGATATGACATGCACTGAGCATGCCTAGTTCTTTGCTCATGCCAAAAAAAATCCCTGAAGGATAAATCTCGTTTCCTGCCTTACTTCACAGAATTTAACTTTTTAAACAAGTCATGTTCTGTGGTTTGGATTCTGTGTTTATATCAGGGTTTGTTTCCAGGCTCATGGACAATAATAGTACATGGGTCTGAAAAATCTGAACATTTTCATGTGGAGAGAAATCTTAGTGATTTAATCTCACTTTCACTCTTATTATTTGCATTAATTCTTATAAACCAGCCCTTACAGATAAGTTGCAATAAAAGCTGATATTTTCCAGGTATAGGCTGGAAAATATGCAAACTTGAGCTTTCATTTAAGTCATAGTTATTTCCATGATTTCAGGCTGTACTTATATACTCATGCTGTAGACTTTATTTATTTTAGAAAATGTGGAGATGGAAATTAAGACTTAATTTTAAAAATATGTCCTATGTTTAAACTCAGCTGTGCCTTTTATGCTTACATACACCTACATACATACATAAAACCTTTGGGATCTACTGATTATAGCTGGATTCAAGTCGAATTGGAAGCAGAACATGAATTCTATTGAACCTGTTCACCTGACTCTATTTAGAAGACTGTAAATATATATATATATTCATATATACATATAAAAGAATATATAAATCTCTTTCTGGATTTGCATTAATAGTCAAATCCTTTTAAAAAGAAAAAAAGGCAGTTCCATGTGATTTGATTTTATCTTTCAAGAATATGCAGCATTATACAAACATCTAGCACGCACAAATTTGAAAAAGCATGTGATTAGAATGTATACTTATAAGACACATAAACATACACACAGAAAAAGGGAAGCCAAGATAAGACCGAACTTGAGACATAACATGGCTTGATAGATTTAAAACCTTAATAATGTCCTAAATTATCTGCATAACAAGTACTCAAAATTTTATTCATATGCACAAGAGCAGTTCTGCCTAATAGGCTGGTGGTATTCTGAAAATGACAGGTTATGCTGTGAAGGAAAGCAAAAACACAAACCAAAACCTAATTGAAAGATTTGTGCAACAGAATATCTTCTAAGCTTAATGGAAACCTGATAAATTAACTAGTTTCTGGTATGCTTGGCTTTGTCTGTAGCATTTTTTGTTTAACCCACATATTTTTTAAACCTCAGCTAGCTCTACACTATATTTTTGTCTACTCACATTCTGGGTTTTAGTGTACAATAAAAATGAGTAATTTCTACCTACTTAACATATACTTCAGTAAGCTTAATATACACAGTAGTTATTCGTAGATAGACAGATGTAAAAATATGTATGTGTCTGTGTGTGTTGGAATATAAATATGAGTATGTGCATATGAATGTATGTAAATTTATGCCCACGAAAAATATGCAAAAATGGTTATATTTTAGATACTATGAAAAGGAAAAGCTTCATGGGCAATAGAGGGAACGATTCCCCTTGGTGCTTGGATAAAGCACAGGCAGAGCAGCTGGTGTTTGTCCAGAGTGGTGGTTCTATATGTTGCTGCTTGCTTCAACTGAATGATCTTCTTATCACTAACAATTCTTTATGCAATGGTGTTATTTTTGTCATGACAGTATGGTGTTTTTTCCCTTCTCAGTGTAAGACTAACTTGTAAATTTTAGGGAATAGGAGTAAAATGATGAATTGGTTCAATATGATTCCTTTGTTTTCATTTTTCCAATAACTATGAGACTAATTTCCAGAGCTCCAGCCTTATTTCTTGACACACAAAATATATATAGCAAATGGCAATCCCTGCTTTAATGTTAATACTGTAATATAAAATCCATAAACTTTGGTTCTTCTGCTTTCCATGCAAGGATGCATGACGTTTATGTAGCAACTCAAAAAGCAGTTCAAAGAGGAATTCCTTCAAACTAATGCAGGCATCACTCATTCTTTGGCCCAAGCAGGGGTAAAAAACCCAGGTGCATCCACAGTATTGCTGAGGAGGAGGGGTGAAATAAAACGGAAAGGAGACTGATATGCTCCACTCTTGCTTCATGTGGTGCCATGCGGTCCCTGTTGCACAAGAGCAAGATATGCACACCATAGACATAATGCATGTATGAGTCACAGTGTTACTCAGCTGCTGCTCCAGCACAAAAGATCATAAGATACAGTGCCTGTAACATTGGCTGTAAGGGATACCTAAAGAGTAGCATAAGCAACCCCGAATACTCAGATTTCAACTATTTCTAGGGCATTTGACATGATTTATTGAGTAAGTAATCTTCAGTGTATTTCTTTTCCGTGTTCTTGTCCAGTCTCCCCCTGAGCCCACGTAAGTTTTTCCACCTATGACATCCTTTGGGGAGACACTTCATAGACTTGTGGAAGCAAAGAAAGAGCTTTCTTCAAAAGTTTCTGCTTCTTTCTTCTTGGGATCTTGCAAAAGGTAGTGCCCGTAATGAATTATGGGTAGCACTCATAATGAATTTCCACTCACGTGGTGGCCATGTTCTTGCTTTAAAGACCAAAATGCTTTCAGCGTCTCATATTCTTATGACTAAGAAAGTGTATATTTGAGTTTGAGATATTGTGCTGTCATGAGACTAAGGGAAGCTCAGGTTGCTGAACCCATTTAGTTTTGGGATGCTTCTTGTCATGTTGAGATCACTTTTCCAGCTGAATCTAAACCTAAACCTCCTACCTCATTCAAATGGCCTGTTTGCTGCTTAAAGTGTGTACAGCCTCATATGCACTTAGTGCCTAGAACACAGAGACAAAAACTTTTCTGGGTAACCATGGCACTTGTAAATAAATAAAATGTGTATCAATCATTATTACCATACAGTCCCCTCTAAAACAAAACAGTCTCTATAAATGGGTAATTCCTTGTAATTGTTGTTCTGGGGACTTGTGTCCCTCACTGCTGTCCTGGGAACATTGCCTACACTATCATAACACCAAGTTCTCAACCTGATACTTCTTTGCTGTCTTTCTGTCTTGTGCCCTAGCCACTTTTGTCATTAAATACAAATAATCCAATTTGCTTTGCTTTTTTCGCATTGTCCTTAAATTCTCTTTCCATTGTAACTGAACCCTCAGATATCTTTCTCTTTGTTTCTGTGCCAAAAATATTTGATAAGTAAATACTTCTCTGGTATCTTAAATTTACTAAGTAATACCCCTAAATACTTAACTGAGCTCTTGGAATAGTTTTGCATATAGTTACTCTTGCTGTATCAGTTTCCTAGGTGCTTTTCCTTTGACTCATCTCTTAATGAGCGTGAGTCCCTTTGCAGTGTTTACCTGAGGAGCAGGTATCTCCTGAAGGGCTGCCTGATTTTATGTGAATTCTTTTATTTTCATGCCCTGCTGACGTACTGAGGAAGGTTTTTGAAGTATGGATTATGCCCCAGGAATGCACCATAGTACAGATAATCTATCGTGAGAAAAGGAACATTTCAGGTGCTTGTGCAATTTTAACTGGACAGTTTTTTAGATTTTTTCTTCATTTTTTGTAACTGGACCAAGATTATCTTTACAGCTGGATCTGCAGGAATTTATCAGTCTCATTAGAACGTTCCTCCCTATGTACTCAACTGCCTCCTGCAAAGCCCCATCACTTATCACTGAGGTATGCACTGCTTCAACTGCAGGATTGTGAGTCTCTTCTTGAAAGCTATAAGGAATATCTTCAGCTACACCAAAACAGTATATCTTGCCAAGGCATAGGAAACTACAGTCCTTGTGCCAACAGGAACAGCAGTGAAGGAAAAGGTATTTTTCATATCTTAGGGCCACCTGGTTTACTGTGTCTGGCTCTGGGGTCCCCAGCACAAGAAAGACATGGACTAGTTGGATTGAGTCCCAGGGGGAGCCACTAAGTTGACCAAAGAGCTGGAGCACCTCTCCTTTGAAGACAGGCTGAGAGTTGGGACTCTTCAGCCAGGAGAAGAGAAGGCTCCAGGGAGACCTTATAGCACCTTTCAGTACTTAAAGAGGTTATGAGAGAACAGGAGAGGGACTGTTCTCAAGGCCCTTCTAACTCAAGCCATTCAGTGATTCTATGATTGTAGTTTAAAAATGTGCTCTGATTCTCTATATACTTAACACACTTCACTGCGGAATGCAATCCAATTTTACCTATGCAACTTTTACCAAATTTTTAGCCATCATGTGCCCTCCACACTAGTAACTTAAATGCTAGTAGATACTCCCAGTCACTCAAATTTCTGCAGCTATGCTATTAATTCTCTCATTTGTTTTTTCAACAGTCAATCAACATATTTCAGAACAATTTCTAGTACATCTCAGGATTTAGCAGGAACTCTTCCAACAGGCTTTTTGGAGGGTAAAGTAATTTAATAGTGTGGATGAAACCTGACCTTGACATTTGACTTGGAAGCCAGAGAACAACCCTTGGCATATTTAATTTAGTACTACTGTTGAAGATTAGGGAAACAGTGTTCCTGAGATAACAAGTTCCCTACCTTGCCAGGGGAAGCAGTTCTAAGTACTTTAGAAAGGCTCTAGAGAAAGACACCAGATGAAGTATTTGGGTTTAGATACCATCTTCACTGACTGCTTTGGGACAGAAGACTGTCAATAGAAAAGAACAGTAATGACATAATATTCATGTAATGGTTTCCATCTGGAGAATCACAGTTATTAGTACTATGACATAGTTATACTAATTAGAAAGAAGGAAAATGAAGCATAAGGAGAATCTGTAGCACTCAGAAAGGCACCATTCTTGTGAGAGGCACAACTCACTCCTGCATCCTGTGACTCAGTCTCTCTTCTCCCACTCAGGCACTATGTGATCAAATTGGGCAAATTCAAGTTTAGGTTGCATAGAAAATAAGC
>NW_008665361.1:38234-126598 GCF_000695815.1 Acanthisitta chloris | reverse complement strand
CCCCTTTAATTTCTACTTATCACGTAATGAGACAGGGCAGGGATTAACAGCTTGTTGAATTCAATCATGCAGTCACAGAAAATGGAACTGAAACAGAATTTTGAGAGGTCCTGTGGTACATTGCATTGCCCCGAGGCAGAACCAGCTCTGCTAAGGACATTGTGGACAGCTGTTAGAAAACCAGCTGTTTTAAAGACTTGTAATGATGCCAATTCCACACTCTCCTTAAGCAATGTGTTCCAGTCCTTCACTATCTGTACTGCTGGAATGTTTTTCCTAGTGTTTAACTTTAATCACCTTTGCAGCAAAGTAAGTCTATTTTTTTTTTTCTTATCCCTTTCTGGCACAGAGAAAAGATTCCTTTCTCCTCTGCAGCAGGCTGTATTAGGCTTGAATACAGTTAACATGCTTTCTCCTCAAATCTATTTTTTTCTGGGTTATGCCTGTCCAGTGCTGTCAGTTTTTCAGAAATGGTCATGTTTTCTAGCTTTTCTGCATGTGCAGTTACTCATGGGACTACACAGACTGCTGGATGAGCTCCCTAAGCCAAGTGACTGCATACTGCCAAGAACAAGGAAGAGGACATGACCACATAATTGGGGAAGAGGTAAAAAAGATCAGTAAAGCTCTTTGTAATGGCATAGACTAAAATTTGCTTAACCAGTCTTGAAACTTAAATGAGAAAAGCAAGAGATTCCAACAGGAACAGTTGCTTTGAATAAAAAAAAATAAATAAATATTTAGTTCTTGCATAGTTCCTTCTACATGACAATATAGAGTCAATAGATAATGTCTTCTTTCAGATGAAAATTTACTGCCTTTGTCAGCTTTTCATTGCATTGTGCTGTCCAGTTGCAGTGTTACTCTGAACACTGATAGAAATGGAGTAGTCTAGATAATCCACACAGTCCTGAAAAGCTCAGCACTGGAAGACCACCCAAACTCACACATTAGATATTCCTTCAGCTTACTTGTGTGTGAACTGAATACATTTTAGGATATCTGCTTAAAACCTTGGTTAAAATGCCTTGTCTTTTTGGCTTTGGGACCAGATTTTATCAAGATTTCTTGGAGAAGTGAGAGCAGAGAATCTGGGAGAGCAGATTCCTCATAAAATTATAAGTTACTCTGAAGTGGATATTTTTGGGGGTATCTCTAACTGCATAATGAAATATAGGAGTGTTTATTTCTCTAATGTTGTCTGTTACAAGCCCAAACAATTTTAGGTGGGCATTCTGATGTTTTCCATTTTGCAAATAGGCATGTAGAACAGCTTTGACTATAATTATATTAGCAAAATGGATAGGATAGGGGCAGTGGCCCAAGGACTGTTATCAATGTGGTTAAATTGATAATCTATTCCCTGGTGCTCTTTTGGCTCACATCAAATAGCACTATCTGTCCGGGAACTGGCACATTCCAAGGACCATTCCCAGTGGGCAGTTTGGATACAGCCACCCTGTTCTGTAATGTAAAACAATTTATTAGGGTGGATGTGGCCACACCATGTAATTTGGCTTACAGGCTAACAAATGGGCCTAGATACTGTTCCACTTATTACCCTCTGTTCAAATAGTATTGCAGTAACAGTTTGAGGGCAGCAGGTAAATCCCTAGATTCTTGTCGGTAACATTTCTCTTTATCTACCATACTTTTTAGAATTCCTAAAAGAACTTTCTATGGTTAAGGTTCATAATTATAAAGTTTAAACACAAATATTTCTGGAAAATACATTTTTTGACAATGCAAATAAAATCATGACATCTATCCAGGAATGACTTCTTGGTTTTCATTGGAAATTCCCTGTTAACACAGATTATGAAACCTTCTCTTAACCTTCTATAAAACCAAATTTTAATTTGGATTACAACGTAAACCACCATCAAGTACGTAAGGTAGGACTTGTGGTGAATTTCAGGGATTTTGGGTTTTATTCCCTTCAGCTGTTCAACTTCTTCCTTTTTATCATACTCTAGCTTCTGGCAAGTACAGGTAGAATGAAAGACTTAATTAAAGAAGAAATTTCTGTGGCAATAGTTTGTTTATATCATTTTCAGTCCTGGCCCCCAAATAAAAACCAGTATTAACAGTTTATAATTACAGTGTTAACATTTTCTTCTTCTAAAGATAAACATTTGGGAAAGCTGTATTTTAACACATCTTTGCTGTCTTTAATGCAGCAGAGATTTTTGTCTATCTATGATACACTGGGTTTCTAAATTTTTCTGTTCTTACAAGTATGTCTTGCATTTATGTGAAGTTTCATTGATTCCATCTCACTTCTCCTTTAAAAGAAGTCTTGGAGGTTTTTTTCAAATTTTTTTCTGTTTTGTTATTAAATATTGCATAAACAAATGAGTATACTCTGATTACTGCAACATTCACAAAATGAAAAGCCATTGGATATACCAGGATTTAATGTTTTTAAGTCTACTCCAGACAGCCAGAGGTAGTCAAAAAAGAAGTTTATTTTGCTTTCTGTTTGAAAACATTTTCATCCATGGCAGTTAGCCTGATCCCTAATGGGAAAACAGAGACCTAATTTTGTCCTGCTTAATACAAACAGAATTCCCAGTGACTTCACTGGGAGTTTTGCCTGAGCTAGGAGTACAGAAGGCAGCCCTATAAACTCTCAAGAATATGCCTCTGCTTTCCTGTGGCCTAATCTAATCTCTGTAGTTTACCAAGTACTTATATTTTAGCTCTGTATCAAAGAGCTTTGCAAATTATGACAACTTTATACAGTACTTTCGGAGTATTGATAGAGATCATAATTTTGTAGGAAGAGAACATATTTAAAAATTTCACATGCCCTAGGTGGTTCTACACTCTTCTGTATAGAGTTCACATCTCTGAACATTGAATCAATTTCAGTGAATATATCGTCTCCTTTCCCATGTCTTTACTACTAACAAATTCAGTTGGTAACAATAAATTAATATATTGGATTCAGAGAATAGTAAATATAGCATAGAAAAACAAACCATTTCCAAGGATGTATTTTCTCTGTGGTTAGGTTACATTATACTATTCTACATTATTGAGATTGTTAGCGCTTGGAAAGGAAAAAAGTGAAGAAATCTGAATGGGAAAGCCAACTTTGGCAGGATCACTACTGCTGGTTTTCAGGAATGAAAAACAGAAATTAAAAAAAGAGAGAGAAGAAAGAGATCAGAAAACTTGTTTTTCAAATATGTATCAGAGGAAGAGTAGACTATGGAGAAGTTTAAAAACAGAAGTTAAAAAAAGAAAGGGTAAAAAAATGGGCTCTGTCTTTTTTTTTAAAGATGGAGTGCAACTGGAAACAGCATGCAGCCAAAGGTCAGGGTCAAGAGTAATAGAATCCTGGCACTATGTGCTAGTTTATCTTCTACACGATGAACTCCTGCCAAACCATATACACAATGTCATACAGCAGGGAAAAGTGTCTGATGCATCTCCAGAGTATTTATGAGGGCTTCTGTTTTGAAGATAGTTTCTTAGGTAACAGAATAATAACATAATGGGACCATTTCTCATTTACCAGGAACCTTTTCTTTTTGGCTTATTCTGCAAATTAAAGCACGATAACTATTTCCCCCTTTCTGGATTCCCTCTCCCAGTATTAAGAGGATTGGGGTTTTTTCTTTTATTTTTCAGATTTGCATTATGAGAAGGATTTCTGTGATGGTGGTACAAACACTGATTCAAATAAGACTAAGATTCAAATAAGACTAAGTCTTGCTCAGAACCTTAGGAAATATAGTTCAGTTCGAATGATATGCATTTGCAACATCATTAAAGGAAATGAAAGATGGTCTGCACTATATTGTTACTTCTTCGACTGTGTGCCTTCCTCTCTCTCATACAGTATTGTGTGTTATGCTTTGTTTCTTTTAGGCCTGGTAGTATATTTATAGTCCGTTTGCAAAGCCTTCCCCCTCCAGTCTACCATCAGAGCACAAACCAGTAGTTTATTTTTTCTACAGCTACCCTTATTTCACAAATGCATAAGTATTCCAAAATTACCTTTAGTAAACAGTTTATTGAAAGCATATCACATACTTTTAACCAAAAACCTTTCAGGTGTAGAGCATGAAATACAAGAAAACAATATGTCAGATTCTGATCCAGCACTAGGAGCAAAATGTCTTCATTAATGGAATGTGGATTAAACTCACAGCAGCTGCTCTGTAATATTTATATTCCAACCTCTCATGAACTTTTATTAGGGGACAAGTGAGATCACATTAGCTGCAGGAAAAAAAAGTCAAAAATCCTTATATTCACTTACCTCAGAGCAGCCTATGCCTAATTTTCTAGCTCTCATCTGGCTTCTCTCCAAGTAATTTATTCATGTGGCCATGAACTTTACTGAACAAGTAAGGTAGCAAGATGAGCTGCTACCTGTTTCAAAGCTTTGACGTCAACAGATGCATCAATCGTGTTTAATTTTTTATAACCATTTGTAAGAAAAATATAGATACAAGTCTGATTCACTCTGGTAAATGAACTGTTTCAGTGAAATCAGTTGCCTCATATGGAACAGAGACTTCCCTAGAGAACCCCGTGAAAACAGTAAAAGTAGTACTCTTTCTGGTCCAAAAGTCCAGCTGAAATCCCAGCAATGGGTTTTAAGTTTTTAAAAGATGATAAATAAACATCAAGAAGCCAATATGGAACATAGCATTAAACATTATTCATTGAACAGTGAAGGAGCTTTGTAGTATAGAAGACTCACAGCACAAAGCAATAGAGTTGAATCAAAAGGCAGAAGAATCTGTGTTGCTATGAAGGAGACACTTTGTGTGAACAAGTTCAGCTCCTCTCCCTCACTAAGTCAGACTCCAGAATTGTGCTGTGATTTGTAAAAGTAGCATCAAAGCAGAGAAGTGACTGTAATGCAGTGCTATGTAGTGCCACTCTAAGAGTAGAGCTGAAGACCCTAGGAATTTGTCTTGTTTTCCTTGAGACACTGGCTTTCGGCACTAGGCTAACAATCGGGGAGGGACTATGACTCCCAATGCTGTTCAAGGCTTTATCAAACTCTATCAAACCCTAACAAACACTATATGAGTTCTTAATCCCAGAGAAGCACATGAAGGTTATAAATTACACAGTAGGTCAAATCCTGTAAAACCACCTGCAGCTGCATAATTCCCAGGACTAATTTTCTAGAGCTGTGGGTTGTTTATAATTCAGACCATTTGAAAGCAGCATTGAATTCTGAGGAGTGTTACTGGTATCTGAGCACACAGCATGGAAAAGGGTAAGCAAAGGGTGTTAGACAGATCCAATACCAGGCAGTAGTGCTGCCTGCACCAACAAAAATAACAAGTTTATCCCTGTTTATCCCTCTTCAAATTAAACATCAGGTATAGCAGACTTCTTAGCAGCACTGACCGAGAGGCTGCAGAGGACAGCCCTTTCACTGGCTGACATTCATGTATTTTCATGTAGATCTCTTTTGAAAGAAGCTATTTTCAGATGCATATTCTTCTTGCTAATATACTTTTTCCCTATTTCAAGATTTGCTGACCTTTTGAAGTGTTCTGCTAAATATTCTGCCTCTTAAATGTAAATAAACTTCTTTCAGAAGAAAGGTAATCCACTTTTCTCTCCTAGCACATGATTTTCTAAGTGAAAGTCTGTGCTGGAAAAACAATGATTTTTGCTTTTCCCTTTTTCTAGCCTTGTAAACAGAAATCATGAGCTTTTATATCTTCTTGTACATCCATACTCATCACTGGAGACACTCAGACAGAACTCAGGACTCACCCAGTTCTTCTCAGAATCTCAAGCCCATCATTTTTGAGACGACTTTAAAATGTAGGAAATTCAACTTTCTTTTCTTGAAAGTGAAGTTTAATTGTATTACTAATGGAAAATGCAGCAAAATTAAATGTAAGTGTTACTGGCTTTGTATGCAACCCAAAATGTAATATTTCTTTGGATAGGGAAAGCTACTGCTGAGTAGCAGTGAGGGTTAATCTTGCTAGCTGTTGCAAAAGTCTGTATCCAAAATGTGCACAGAGTAATGCTGGCTCTAATTATTACACTGTATGGAGAGATCAGTCAACTTTATTCCTAGCAATTCACTAACTTTTCTTTTGTATAAACTTGGCACAGAAAGGCTTTCGCTATTGAACTAAATAAAACCCTCAGCACATGGCCATGGCCCAAGGGGACACTTTGTCATTTGTATATAGAGAGACATTTGATTATGGCTTAATTATACAATATGCTGCTATTTATTTTCAATCAGTCTGCAAACTCCATAATTGTGGATTATTTACTGATGAACTACTTACAATCCATTATTCTATTATGTTAATGTATTCAAATCCAAAAACATACGAATGTTTAATAACCTAGTTTAAATCAGTTGGGCTTTTATTGGTCTTCAGGAAAAGAGATATGTGGAAACTGACAATTTAGTAAATCAGTTACACAACACTGAAAACAAGCTTTGTTTTATTTCATTTTCTAAAAAATATATAATTTATCATATCATTATTATTTGCTACTGTACTTTTGGTTGTGTCCTCTCCGGATGGTTTTAATCAATTACAGAAATCAAACAAATATATAGTGGACAGCATTTCCCAAAGTTCCAAACAGAGGGGTTTTCCAATCATAAAAATGCTTCATAACTACCTCTTTGGACTCCTAATTTTAAAATTATAAAATACAGTTTTCCAATTCTTTCATTTCTCTACCTAGCTTCTCCCTAACCTAGAGGGAATTACTGAGAATGTTTGGATTTGAGTCAAAATCAAAGGTTTTCTTGAGTTCTAGCAGGACTTGAACTGCATTTTTCTTCATCCCCTGTAGAGCTGCCTCAACCAAGAGGTTACAGTCTCTTCTCAAGTGGCATCTTACTGCTATGCAAAGATTTTAATCAGACTCTGGGTCAAAGAGATAAGGCTACAGCAACTCAATACTCTGAAGTTACAGGGTTGCATGAAGAGTCTGATGCTTGCTTCTGTTCATGCAAAAGGTTATGGATCAGCTCCAAAACAGCTCAGAGGAAAGCTGAACTAGAGTAGTTTATATACCAGACAACTCTGTAACCTTCAGTTTTGATATAGAAAAGGGGTATAGGGAAGCAGGAACTAAGTGATCCAATTTTGAACTGTTTTGGTCAGCATGACTGATTTGTTGCACTGGTGCACATCAGCAGAGGCATCAGTTTCCAAAGCTTAGGTAAAAGAAGAGCCAAAGATGTGAAGCAAAATGGGTGCTGAATACGCATCTAAAAGCACATGTTGACTTCAATGTCATGGACAAAATTCCTTACTTATGCAGTCCTTTTCCCAAGCCTCAATTGAGATTTTTGGCAAATACATTTAAGGTATGTCAGTGTATTTGAACTTGACAGATTGTGGTGGGGTTTTTTTGTTGTTTGCTTGTTTTTGTTTTAATCACTTTCATTTAATTTTGCAAGTTTTTGCGTCTGCAGCTTCCAGGTCTTCTCAACTCTCACAAGGTCACTTTCTCCTCAGAAATACCTACTGGTCAGTTGCTTATTATTGACTTGATGGCAGTTCACACTGGCAGTGGCACAAAAACAGGACTCCAGCTTCTCCAGTGTGTAAGGACCACAAAAAGCCAACATTGCTTTCATTCATCTCTTTCTGAAGGGCAATTCATAACTTTCAGGATCTTTTCCTACTAGATCTCTTTAAAATGTCAGCCTGTTGACAAAGATAGAAATTACAGATTAAACATTTCGGGTAAGAAAATAAGAGACAACCCAACAATTACCTCTCTGGCAAGCTTCCCTTTTATGACTTCTCAGAGGATTCCTCTATAATGTAGGCTGTAGGATCAGATGCAAGATTTATATAGCAAATTAACTGCATAAATATGACAAAGTAAATCACTACTTTAATGCAGTAATAAAACATTCTATTTAGGCTTCAATATAAATGGCTAGTACAGAGGTTAGCAGTTGAATACTAGATATTAGAAACATATTATATAATTCAGTAGTATTTGCTATGGATGGTTACAAGCACATTAGTAGGTGTTATTGATCTGTCCGTTCTATAATAACCTCTAATAAATGATTTGCCCTTTACTAAATGGTTATTACTGAAGTATCAACTCTTCAGACATGAATTATGGATATACCATAATGCTAAGCAAGATGACTATATCAGATTTAATAAACTGTAGTTATTACTGCAGTTTTTCTGCCATTGGGTTTACTGAAATAATTTCATTAACATCTGTACAAACTTTTAAGATCTTTTTAGTCATGGATTAAGTTATACTGTGCATATGAAAACAAAAATAGTTACAATAATGATATCCATATTCAAAGACCTTGAAATTAAGGAGTGTGGAATTTCAGTATTCATTGTATTTAAACTGTTTCTCTTAAGCTGAAAATCTGAGTCAAACAGGGTCTCACATTGCCAGCTTGGTTTGAGAGGGGAAAAAGCTCTTAATTTTGCATTTTCTACACCAGTGTTGAAGTCTGTGAGCATCAGGATAATAGCCCACAAATGTCCAATGTGCTCAAGAGCACAGAGGCACTTCTCTCCCATTCTGCTTGCAGTAATTTCATAGTTAGCAGGAGCTCTGAGCTCTGAAAGCAAAAATAACTGATAGTGTGGGGACAAGAAAGCATGAGAGAATGTAATAGAATTTCTGCCTGTACTGCTGTGTATCTTCATGTGTCATTTTGTTTCCTGCATATATGGATTACATATGTGTATACATGTAAAAACTCATAATTTGTCCTTCAGTTAACTTTTAATATTTTCTGATAATTTCTAATAATTTTCATAACAAAAAATTAAAAAATCCAGAATTTTTTACCCTTTAAAATGAATGTTTATATTAAGGAAAACCAAAGCTGACAGCTGTCTTAAACAAAGATCTGTTTGGTTACTGAAATATGATCAGGATCCTTATTTACATTTTAACACTTTCAGGATCTTAACATTAACCCAATACTATTTGCTTTGTTTTTCTTGAAGTTTCACTTCTTCAAGTCATCTTATTTTGTGAGCATTCATAACGAAATCATACTTTAGGCCTCAGAGATGCAAAGGACACCTCAGAAAGGTATCCTGACATGCCTACTGAGATTTTACTTGCATGGCTTTTTCTGGTAGTCATCCTCCAGAATACTTTTCATCCTTCTGAAATAGATTAATTTCTCTTCTTCAGAAATGCATATCACTCTTGATTTTCAGGAAAGAAATATATTAAAATAGACAATAAAACTTCAGACAGCAGCAACTCTGTGAGATTAAGTCCTTCATTTAAACTACTTCTCTTCTGAACTTTTAGACTAGGTGTGTTTCTAGAAAATACATTAAGAGGCAGTTTACAGGTGTTGTTGATTCATTTGCTGATTAAAAACAAATTGAATACGCTTGTAAATATATTTTTGTGAATATATTTTTGTCATTTTTCATCCTCTTCATACGTGTATATTTACACTATTTATTCAATTCCTAACATAAAATTTTATCATTAATATTTCTTCATTCTTCTTAACAAAGTATTGTTTATGCCTTATCTTCCTATTTCCTCATGTCTGTTACCCTGCTTTCCCCAAACACTTAAATTCCATTTTAATAACATACTTCGGTTTTTGTGAATGTTTTGAGGCTGAATTTTCCACTTAAATACCACTTTATGCCCCACCACTGATGTCCTGCATGTGGCCCTCTGCATTTTTGGGTTGTATCTTGGCCATTAATCTTTCTTTATTACGATATGTTTAACAAACTGTTAAAAATAATGGTAGCTGGCAATGAAAAAGTATGGTGCCCTTTAAGAGACATTGTTTGAACTGATATTTAAAGATTTCTAATTCTCTGGGGTCAGGAAAGTAACATTTTCATGTTTTTACAAGTCATTTTGCAGCAAGTTTTATATTGTCCAGAAATGATGTTTAAAATTTCAATAGCTTCTGGTTCTCTGTGCCACATCACCTTGCAATTGCCCCCAAATTGTTTCTGAATCACGTTTCCTCTGGCAAGGAGTGGTAGCCCTCATTTTATATTACATTGTACAATGTACAGTGCTCTCACCCCACTCATAACAATGTTAATGTCAGAATGAAAAATGATAAAACACAAATTAAATAACAACCATATGTTTTCTGTAATACATCTTCTTTTGTTTTCTGACCCAGGTAAACAATTTCCTTATATCTCCTGTTCAGATCTGCATTTTCTTCCTCCTGATTTGCCTCATGTACACCAGAGAGCATGCATCCTGTGTCCAGACAGCTGAATTTGAACTTCAGTTAATACAAAGTGATAGTGCTCATTGCTGCATAACAAGCTTCTCATTTTAACCAGTGAGCTTGTTAAATAATGTATCTTCCATCAGACAAAGGTCATTTTAGAGCTTTACAAACAAACTTAAGCTTCCAGTCTATGTTATAACAAAGAACAGTGAATCTTTCCATGGGATTATTCTAGTAAACCCTTAGTAAATTATCTGAACAAATAAATGTTACAAAATTCTACTGTTGGGCTCCCCACACTCCTCCTCCCCAGCCTCCACCAGCAAGCTGAAGACGCTCTGGGTGTATCACATTCTCTAAAGAGAAGGCCATCCAAAAGCTACAGAAATCATTACGATAAAGTACAAGCCACTAATTTCCTCTGTAGCAGAAGGAAGGCTATCTATGAGCCTGGATCTCTCTATGTATGGATGTTTGGTACATAAGAGCTCAGCCCAGCTGATAGGTCACTTATTAAAAAATTCCAGGGTACAATTTTATTCGCTTCCCCTTAGAAATGGTTTCTGAACAGCAGACACACTTTTTTTTGGTGCCCAGTGTCTGTTACAATGATGGGTCACTGGCAGCAGATGCAGTAAGGAGAGGCAACAGGTGTGTGGAGCAGAAGGTGACATTTGTCATGGACCTTTAACAGCAGCCATAAGCACTGTGCAGAGCTTTGAGCACTGTTAGGGTGCTCTGCACATTTTGGATTGTGTGTATTCTCATGTCCATGCTGCTGGAGCATTCCTGGTATATTTTCTGTCTTGGTCTCACTTGGCTTCCAAAACCCACCCTCCTAGCCCTCTGTGTTACAGAAACACAGAATCAATTAGGTTGGAAAAGACCCCCAAGATCATCAAGTCCGTCCTATGACCTAACATCACCATGTCAACTAGACCACAGCACAAACCTCCATGTTCAGTCTTTCCTGAAACACCTTCAGGGGTGGTGATTCCATCACTTCCCTGTGAAGTCCATTCCAATGTCTAATCACCCTTTATGTGAAGAAATTCCTCCTAATGTCCAACCTAAACCTCCCCTGGTGCAGCTATGTCCTCTAGTCCTGTCACTAGTTTCCAGGGAGAAGAGGATGACCCTCACCTGGCTACAATCTCCTTTCAGGTAGTTGTTGAGAGTGATAAGAAGTCACCCCTGAGCCTTGTTTTCTCCAGGAGAAACAGCCCCCAGCTCTCTCAGCCAGCCCTCATGGGAATTGTGCTCCAAAGCCTTCACCAGCTTTGCTGCTCTTCTCTGGTCTAGCTGCAGCAGCTCAATGTCTTTCTTGAAGTGAGGAGCCCAGAACTGGACATAGGACTTGTGTGGCCTCAGTACAGTGCCAAGTACAGGGAAAGAACCATTTCCCTAGTCCTGCTGGCCACACTATTTCTGATACAGGCCAGGATGCCATTGGCCATCTTGTCCACCTGGACACACTTCTGGCTCATGTTCAGCTGACTATTGACTACTGCCTCCAGGCACTTCTCTGCTGGTCCACTTTCAAACGACTGCCCCTAGCCTGTAGAGCTGCGTGGAGTTGTTGTGACCAAAGTGTAGGACCTGGCTCTTGGTCTTGTTGAACCTTATACCATTGGTCTTGGTGCATCTATCAGGGCTGTCCAACTCCCTCTTCAGAATCTTCCTACCCTGCACCAGATCAACATTCCTGCCTAATTTTGTGTCATCCATGAATTTACTAAAGGTAGACTTGATCCCCTCACACAGATATTGTAATACATATATAGATATGATATATCAATAAAGATATTAAACAGGAATGGGCCCAACACTGATCCCTGGAGGACACCACTAGTAATCAATACTTCCTCCTGGATTAGAGGGGGTCTAATCTGCTCCCTGTCCCTGTCTACCAGCTCAGGAGACCAGTTGTTCTGAGGATAGCCAGTCTTACTGTTGAAGACTAAGGCAAAGGTGTCAAGTAACTCAGCCTTTTCCTTGTCTTTGGCAACTACGTCCTACCACCCTTTCTTTGCAATTCTTCCTGTCTATTCCAGGAAAAGGAAAAAAACTAAAAAAACCTTGCAAAGTCTTGTGCCTAGCTCATCATAATTTTTGCTTCTTCTGTTCTGTGTATCACTTTCAGCACTAATTTTGCTCATCTATTTCTCTTGCTCACTGGTCAGGGCCCCTTCTCCTGCCATTTCCTCTATATGACAAGTATTTTTTGCTAGAATGTGGTGATGGATAGGAAAACCACAAATAGACTTATTGCCAGCAATGTCGTCATTGCGCTACAGAAACGCATGCAGGAGTCAGTTACCAACAAGCAGGATGTACTTCCTAGTGGCAGACTGTGCTAGATCACTTCTATTGGCTCTCATGAGCTGCACTAGTTCTGTTCCATTGGCTCTGATGCATATGCGTGTCTAGTTAGATGAAAAATCTGGGCGAGATTCGTAGCAGGCAAATAAAACTAAGCATTTTGTTTTTCTCTCCTGAAGAATAAGACAGAGAGGCAGCTGAGGAGAATATTTTAAGCAAAATGTCTTGTAGAGGTGTTTAATTTTCACTTTTGATTACAGGTAGAGTTTAGATAAACAGCCTGGTCTTTATGCTTGGCTTTCAGATAGCTAAAGGAATCCATCCTGTGTGCTGATTGCCAGCCTGTAAGATGTAGCAGACATTAATATTACCTTTTTGTCCATATAATTTTCCAATAATTTTGACTACATAACACTGAAGTGGTGCTAAACTTTCAGCATTTTACTGTTAATGTAGACTTTTCATAACTACAGTGTTTTTACATGGATCAGACATTTTTCAGCTGAATTTGGGTTTTTAATATACTGAACAATAATCTGCTTGGCTTTCCTGGTAATAAAACGTCTATGGTTAAGACTGCAAGAAAAATTTAGAAACCTGACTGACTAATAGCTAAAGTCAACATTCTTTGTTTTTGACTGTGGATGCCAGGTAAGAGGTCTTAATTCTTTAACAGTTATATGAGAAATAATAGGCTAGATAGTGCAAGAATAATGAAGAGAAAGAGTTGTAAAACAATCCTATATTAAATGTCATGTACTCAGCAGGTTAGGCTGATTAGATCTAGTGACAATATTTGCAAGACTTGCATAGGAAAGCAAAACCTCCCATAAATTCATTTTCTCATTTTTTTTTTCCCTGGGAGAAAAGGCTTTGACTTAGGTCTGGAAGTGTATTTTAAAAGCCTGCAAGTACAATAGTAAAGACTGTTCTGATATATGCACTTCAAACTCTAATCTAGATTTGAAAGGCCATTTGGACCTCAAGTTATAACTCTACCTATAAAGAAACAAATTTCAGGGAGAGTGTTACTCAATTTGGCTGGAAATATCAAAGCAACATGAAAAAACAATAGGTACCAAGTTCCTCCTGGTTTTACTGAGTAATACTGTGAAATTCTTGGAAAGTTCTGTCCTTTCTAGCCTGAAACTGGAATTTGGCAAGGCAAAGTTTGGCATCTCGGAACATCTTTTAATTCTTAAAACAGATTGAGATAGATATTTCTTTGATGCAGCCCTGTCTGTTTGCAAAAAAAAGTGCAGCATGCTACTTACTGAGCTCGGGAATGCTCAATAAAAAGATGGAATTTGATTTAATGCTATTTTTTCTTCCCCGTTCTGGGGATCCTTGAGCCAGCTCTCTGACCAGAAGGAGATCCTCCTTTCATGTATGCAATTCTATTCTCTCTGGGACTCTCTCAGATTACTGTTCCCTTCTAGATACTTTGTGAGTTTTATCTCCTTGAATTCTTCTCACAAAAGAAAAATTAAAAAAAATCTGTATCAAGATAAGTGATTCACAACTGTGTTTAGAAAGTCAACCTTCTTTGGGTGATATATCTAGTTTCTACTCCAGACTTGCACATAGCTTCCTCTGCATGGAGACCTCTATTCCCTCTGTAACTCTTTCTGGAAAATAGCGCTGATGACTTTACAAACTCAGTGGATGTAAAGCAGCTGTTACATACACCAGTGAGGTTTAAGTCAACTTCTCAAGGTGATAAGGGAAGTTCCCAACACCCTGCTCTCTGCTTCATCTTACCACAAGTCATCCCCCACCCTGGTCATAAGAGCATCTGTGTGAAATGCAATCAGAAATAAGTTTATTCCATGTGACACATCTACTCTTCAGACAGGCAAGACCTGAGGTCTGCCTGAGCTATCCTTGTATGGTCAATACACTGATATGGTGCAGCACTGAATTAGATAGAGAGATAACCTGAGTCCTGGGAAAGGTATAGGTGCATCAGATCATCACTGTGCCTCATTTCATAACCAGGCCTCAGTCTCCAGACATAGCCACTGCCTGTAGAAAACTGGTCTTTGTGCTTTGGGCTGTGTCAGATAAAGAATCTTCTAAGTTCACTTCACAGCACGCTATAAGACAACATATGCCCCAAGACATGTGGTATCTGTCTTCATCTGCAAACTAGCTCTAAAAATCACATACTGCAATAGTCCAAAAGCTTCCAGATTGTCATATAATCACGGAATGTCCTTCTATGTCTTAGGTGAACTCAGATGATTTTTGCTACTTGAGCCTATTTTGTAATAACATCTACAGAGACTCATCTGCTGTTCACAGATAGCCAGGAAACAGACTGAGGCTTAAACGTTCAGGCAAGGGCTAGGACAGAAGCACAGTGGAAACCCTTACCTCCTTCTCCAGTCTTTGGATGCCCTCTGTGTCTTTGTCTTGCTGGAATACGAAGCTGTGAGGCCTGTCTAGTGCTGCCAGGATGAGATTATTCCATGCCTTAAGTCAAACACGTAAGCGTTTGAAGGATGGAGGTCATCATTCCTAAAGCTTTAATAAACTTTACAGTAGAAATAAGTTTCCCTTAACCCCATTTATTTAAACAATCCATATTGCTTTATATAGAGGAAACTATCCAATGCAAATACAGCTAAATATTTTAATGGTTTACACATTCATTTTAGAAAGTTTTCTTTTAATTTGTTAACTTTTGTTCCTTTGAACCAGCTCAACCTACTTATTTAATCCCTTGAGCTTTCAAGGGACAGTTTGCAGAAAGTTATATACACAAATATAACAAACATTTCAAATAAAGCACAATGCATAAAGCAGAGAAAGGGAAAAATTTGACAACAGCTGCTAGATTTAACACTAATAGTTTTGAAAGATTTTGGCTTAAAGGTTAAGAGTATCTTATGACAATAAGCAGACTTTGTATATAATGTCAACAGCCCTGTTGCAACATGTCCAGTTTTAATTTATTCTTGTTCGCTTGCATAAGACAAATAATATAATTATGTATGTCTGGTTCATGACATTCAAGCTGGAAAAAAATCAAATAAATCATGTTTTTTTAAGAATAGCAACTTCTAAAGACTTTGGCCCACGTCCCTTATTAACATTAGAGACATTTTTGTCTGAAAGTGATAACCTGAAAGCTTGCAAGTATTTATTTATTTTGATCAAATTTCATCTTTTTTGAGCCTATTTGCTTCCGAATATGCTAGCAGTAACTACTATCCTCCTTAGTCTTTCTTTTTCTTTTAATATTCAAAGAACATTGCAAATGGTATCAATTACCTGATTAGCTGAAAATGTAAGGCTCTAAGAGCTGTGCTCATCAAACTTTGAGGCTCATTTTGGACCAGTTGGTATGCTAACAATTTGGAAATATTTTATTCCTGGCTTCTATTATACTTATAATGGAAAAATAACACAAGGGATATTAAAACTATATATTAATTGCACATTATAACATACAGCACATTTCATGGTGTTTTCTAAGATCAGTCATCAATCAGTAAAAGTGTTTATTTTCATATATGTTTTTTAAAAAATAAGAAAAATTGCTCTTTTTAGAATAATACTCTTCACTGATAGAAAACAGCCTCACATTAATCCCCTCTGTGAAGCTCTTTGCATGAGAGGTGAAATTAATGTTCTATGATTTTAGATGTCTAATCCAACACTGATGATTAGTATAAGTTAATTATGCAAGCTTCTATTATGCTTTTCTTGTGGACAATTAGACACCTCTAGAGGATGATACACACATTTGTCTATGGGAAAGCTGGAAGAGCCTATATCTTTCCTTTGACTCTGAAGGAAATCTAGTATGTGGTTTGCTTTATATGTATAACTTCTAGGAAGCTTTAGGTAGGTGAAGTGAAAGCCACTGCAGGTGAAGATTTGTACTTTTAATATCTACCATATCTGCTTTGAATAAAAATAGCAATGCATTTTAATGGTTTCAATAATGCTTTTCAGACCTTAATAGGGTGAGTTACTGTTTAGGGTTTTTTATATGCATTTGTTTTATACAGAGGGACTACTCTGGCTTCAGTGAAAAATTTCCTGAGTTACAGGAGATTAAACCAAACTAAAATCTCAATAAGAGAAAGATGAGATAGTACTAAGATGGATGGCAAAAATAACATCTAATATAGAATGCATAGGCTTAGCATGAAATGTGCATAGGGAGCTTGGAAAGTACACTAGTGACATGTATCTGTGTAATGGTTCCAAAGTATTTTCTTTTGGATGATATTAAGATTTTATAAAACAAACATATGCTCATGTTAATACTGTTTTGAAGTAAATGTATTAATGCAAAAATGTCCAAACAAATGTGCCAGATTTCCTCAGGGTTTAACTCCCACAGCAGCAAAAGAAGTAATCCAGAGTGTTTGGACCACTTTGCATGGGAGTATTTTTACCATGTCAAAATCAAAGCAGGAGCACTGTGCTGTTGTGGCGATGCAGAAGCCTTCATAGCATACACATTGCAAGAATGCTGTTGCATCCCAGAGAGGGAAGAGTCCCGGTTTCCTTCTTCTTCAGTGTGAGATGCAAGGGAATCAGGATAGGTTCACTTTACAGAAGGGAATTGTCAGTGTAAGAGGAGCAGAGATCATGACAACCTTCTCATTTATGAGAGGAGAGCAAGAGAGAGACTAATCCATGCCTCTATTAGGCAGACCTATCTATGCCTTTGCAGGTGCATCAGTGACTGTCGCTGTGCTGAATAAAAAGACACTGGCCTCAGTACAAGGGGTAAGGCAGAGCTCCCTTCGCATTTACCAACACAGATACAGGAGCTACAGGATCTCCAAATCTCAGATACCTGCACCATATCAGGTACAACCAATCCAATCTTAATTCTCAAAAACTGGAAGACCTAATTACCAGACATAGGGTGATAGCGTCAATATGGCTGGTTTTATTCGTTCATATTTCACAACAGTTATGAAAATGCAATTTTGTGGAGAAATATGTTTTTAATAAATAGACTTGCTTCTTGGTTTGCTACCGGTTCGACCATCAGACTTTCCCACTAGGTCCAAATCTGCCACTAGGAATAATGCTGGCAAACCTGGACTGGCCAACCCAGGCAGGCAGTGTACCAACCCCTGGGGATGATCCTTTGTTGCTCAGAAGGTTAAGCCAGAGTTTTGCAGTCAGGGGACTGAACTGAGCATTTATTAACCAGATGATCTTGTTACTCCTATAAAGACCCTTGGATAAAATTGTACATTTAAAGCTCTTTATCTGCTGTATATGCCAGACTTGGATTTACTAGAGGGGAGAGAGAAGAAATAGAAGAGGAAATACTGAGGGAACTCTAGCTGCTCCCATTACTACTCATTAGTTCAGCACATAAAATTGCAGTCCCTGCTGCAGCCCCCAATTCATTGCCTCTTCTTCCATATTGGGTCTTTGTTCACTGCCTAAATAATTCCATGCTATCCAAAAAAGTGTGCAGATATATATCAGGTGGAATTCATGGCTTGTGTGTGTATGTGAGTACATAAACACTATATACACACATGTATATATGCACATACACACACATATGCATAAATAAATGTTCCTATATCTATATGCACAGACCACACTATTTTTCCTAATAAATAATTTGTATTTATTATCGTTTTTTCAGCCTTTTCTTGGGTAAAACTTTAAATTATTGTTCTCTCTTTCTTTATAGAGGTCAAACTGCTCTGTTGAATCACTTTAAATTCTGACTCAGGAACATGTCACAGAGTTATAAAACAGTACTGTTGATGGACCAGCCTAGCACTGATAGGAGAGCTATTGATTGCAGATCTACTTTTAGATTGGATTTGTGCTCTGCAGCCCTTTTACCTGGTCATAAAATATAAGTGAGGTTTACAAAAAACTCGCAGTCCACTTAGGAAGTCTCTTAACAGGTTTTTTGAGCTTAAATGTACATTCCTTTAAGTACCTGTTAATTACTTTACTGTGATGATGCGCACCTGTACAATGTCAGACTGCCCACAGAGCCCATTGTTAACCTGCCTGTCAGCCATTTACTGCCTGTGATTCACAGTCAAGGGGTCTAGAATTATTGTCTACTGGGAATTATGTTTTAGTAGTACTACAGTGTGCTGGAGATGTCTTAATGGCTGCTCAAGTGAGACTGTTATAATGCCCTCATTGTTGTTCTAGCCAGCACACAACCCAATTGCTTTTTAAGTTATGGCATCAGAAACTGCCAGGTCATCTGCACTTAAATCACATGCACATATCTGAAATGTTGATGTGGTAACTGGTAGCAGTGTATACAATACTTTTAACCTCCAATTTGGTGGGTGCTTGGGATCATATTATATGAAGTGTGCATGCGTGCTTCAACCTTTAGGGCTACAGCAAGCTTTGCTGATTTTAAATGTCATTGTAAATTTTGCCTTGAACAGCTCACCTCTGCTCATGTGCAGCTTTCTCCTTGATAAGCCAGAGAATAGAGTGTAAGTGGGTTGCATTAAAACTCATGTACACCTCCTACATGGCCCTGTTCATGAGTTTGCTAGAAAAGTGCTTAGATGAGTCAAGAAGCAGGGTAAAGAAACAACTCCTTAAGCATCTCTTACTTTTCATCAACTAATCCTGCACTGGTGCACATGTGCACAGGCACCTAGACAGATAAATGCATATATAGTCACATATGCATGGTGCACAACAGGAAAATAGCATAGGGAGACTGTAGAAACTCCTGGTTCTAACATGTACTGCTGGTTCCTTCCCCCCACCCTGCAAGAGTTTGAGCTAATTGGCTGCGTTCTCTTGGGAACAGCTGGAGCGAATACACACTTGCCTTCAAATTCGCTGCCAATGTGTCTGTGGCACTTAGATGAGGCCTTGAGCAGCATTATTTATTTTCAGAGTCACAACCATGAGGCTAAACTATCCTGATTTTTTTTTCCTACTTTTTTTTTTGTGATGGTGTCCAGGCATTGACATACTCAAGTAGATGTAGAAAGTAACTAAAGAATTTATAATGGGTTTGGAGTCCATAAAGTTTCCTGGCAGCACAAGTAACTTGAGCTGATTGGAAATATTGGATATTTCCCACAGAAAAACAAAACAAGCTTCCCCAAACATAACAGCAACAAAAACACATACACCACCCCCAACCTCAAATTTTCCACGGAAAAACTGTAGAATGCAAAAACTTTGCCTAATCATTCCAGCTGCCTTCTCAACAACAGCATAAGAATCAATTTATCTGCAGATCCTTTTCTAGTTAAAAAAATTTCTATCAGTAACTCCTCCCCTCAGTTTTCAGTCGTAAGCAAATCTGAAGGTAACTGTTTCAACTGAACACATTGCAATGTCAAGAGCTTGACTGAAGAAAAATTTGAATACTTTAAGACATCTGATCTAACCTAGTATTACATAAATAGGACTCTTCCACATTAAATGAATTTGTATTCCAATAGTATTGATGCAAATATTACCACCTTCAACTAGCATACCATCACTGAAAGAGCACACTCCTCAAACAGCTTTCCCTTTTATCAAAAACACAGAAGTGGAATATTTAACAGATGGTATTTTAACTGCTTTGAAATTTTTACAGAGAATGAGCTAAACACATTGACTTGGGCAGGGGGAGAGGTGTTGTGGGGAAACAAGAAGGGAAGGCAGGAAGAAGAGATTTTCATAAGTGCTCAATGTGAACTTTTTTCCTCACATTAAAAATAAGAATTTTACCCTAGTTTTCAATAGGATCAGTATACGAGCAACTCTGAGCATGCTGGAAAAAAAATCACACTCCCCAATGTTATTAATATGAGTCATAATTAGAGATGGAACATTTGATCCAAACCCCAATTAACTTCAGGGGAAATTTGGATCCAAATTTTATGGCTTGAATTTATTTGCATGCTGAGCCAAGACAGAACTCCTGACCCAGTGTTGTCCAATGCCTCCCCCACTAACAAATCCTTTGGGGAATTAGAGATGCATATCTGGTTCAAGATCTGACATTTGTGGTTTGGAGCTTGTTTGACAGTATATCTGACACATAAAAAGCACTTTCCACCTCAAAATGCCATTTGTGCTTTAAAAAATGCATCTGTATAGGAGGGTGATTCTTAGGAAGAACCAGTGATCTGTTTTCTTCCACGTTTGTAATGAAAATGAAAATGCTCACAGATTACCAAAGTTCTCAAAACTTTCTATCTTTTGCATCAAAATATTTCCCTGAAGCACTAAGCGCATTTTCCAGCTCAGGAAATGAACCTGAGGGTTTGACTCTCTTGTTCTTGCTCATGTGGAATCACACTGATTTCTGCTTGATTATTCATTAAGCAAGTCACTTCCCAGCCTTGGATGCATGGATAAAGTAGGTGTTAGTGTCACAGACAGTTCTGGAATATGTACCTGCTAATCCAAGACTTTGAAAGACCATTTGAAGTTTCATGTTGGTGGCATCTGACAGGTAGATCTTCATGGAGATTTAGAAGAAGGCACAGGTGGTCATACATTGAAAGCTATAAAGCTTAAAATCTAAGATCAGCAAAATGAACTTTAACACTGCAAGGACTCAAATGCATTAAAAACCACATTTTTTCCCCATGAGGCAAACTAACTAAACCAAACAAAAACTGTGACATTAAACATAATTGAATGTTCCTCGGTTTTATGTAGCACTAGGTCAGGTAGACCATGATCTGGTACATTTTTTCTCTCATCCTATCTAACCATCTTTTCAAAATCACTGCAAAATATTGTCTTTAGGAAAGCAATCATTAAATATCTGTGAGCATTATTTTACTGAAAGAGCTGTTTGCTTGAGTTATAATCTCCACAGAGAGTTATGTAAAATCCTATTTTCCCACCTTTACAGTTGCCGAATGATTTGTTAATAGCAAATGTTTGTAAATACAAACATTTAAGAGGCAGCAGCATCCACAGGATAAAGCATTTGCCTCCAGAAGAATTTATTCTCCTCTTAGTAAAGCTGTGCAACTCAGGGTGAGTCACTTCTCACTCTGCATGCCTCAGTTTCCCATGTTGTATCTTGTCATGTGCCTATTTTATGGAGATTTATGTACTCTGTGAAGTTCAACACAGGAGTTGTACTTCCATGTTTGTGAGAGCAGACTCAGAGCCTAGAGTAAGACAAGAATCTGAAAGTGGTACTAGGACCTGCTTTTGGTACCAGCAGATGAAACATTTGAATTTTTATCTACATCATGACTACAGCCCAGAATTATGGCAAAGGACTGGTCTGACAATCATGACATTACTAAAGCAATACAGAGGAGGAGCACAGGTCAGTGTTCAGAAGAGTACCTGGAACAGGTTCTTGGTCCAAAACTTGACGAATTGCATATTGCACTGTTATATTGCACAGGGGAGAATGTGAGTCATGACTGTGCTGAAGGACGACAAGTATAGCCACATGGGTGTGAGGAAACAGACCTGTGTAATTCCACCTGGAACTCCTTCAGCACAGGGGCAATTAGCCTGGATCTAGAACTGACAGATGTGGCATACCCTCAGCTTCCTGCAGTCAGATTTCCACCAGTAACCTTTAAGGACCTAAAAATTCATAGTAATTTCCCTTTTTTCCAAAGATTGTCAAAGATTTTGAGTTAAGTGTCCAGTTCTTACTTTCACAACTCATCTAACTCCAAGGACTATGGGCAGCAGGATTTTACCACTTTATTACTTGTCTAGTGTATGTTGTGAGGCAAGAAAGCAATCAGAGCATGTTCAGCTAAGGCTTCTCCAAGGCTCTCCATATATCTTAGGCTGTACCTGGTTTACTACTCAAGAATAGGACTGTGCTGATTCGAGCTGGGCTAGAGTTAACTTTCTTCACAGTGGGTAGTATGGGGCTATGTTTTGGATTTGTGCTGAACACAGAGTTGATAATATGAAGTTGTTTTTGTTATTGCTGAGCAGAGCTTACACAGAGCCAAGGCCTTTTCTGCTTTCCGTACTGCCATACTAGCAAGGATGTTGAGGGCACATGGGAGGTTGGGAGGAGACACAGCTGGGACAGGTGACTCAAACTGACCAAAGGGATATTTCATACCATATGACATCACGCTCAGTCTATAAAGTGGGAGGAAGAAGGAAGAAGGGGGGGACCTTTGGAGTGATGGTGTTTGTCTTCCCAAGTAACCATCACACATGATGGGGCCCTACTCTTGTGGAGATGGCTGAACACCTCCTGCCCATGGGAAGCAGTGAATTTATTTCTTGATTTGCTTTGCTTGTGTGCATGGCTTTTGCATTCCATATTAAACTGTCTTTATCTCCATCCATGAGTTTTCTAGCTTTTACTCTTTCTATTCTTTCTCCCATTCCACTGGTAGGGGAGTGAGTGAGCAGCTGTATGGGGCTTGGTTTCTGGCTGGGGTTAAATCATGACAAGGACAAATTCACTGGTGGCAAAAAGGCTTCCTATAGATGTTGGCTTAATTTAGGAATCTAGGCAGATAGATAGCAAAGTAAATACTCACTATAATTGCAACACAATGATTTACTGCCTTCTATAAAACAATACAGTATTTCAGCAGTAACAGAGTAGTTCATGGCTGTGTGTGCAGAGATATATATAGGTGTGTGTGTGTATATATATACGCATGTATATATGTATGAAAGTAAGTGAAATATTCCAGACTGGCAATATTGCAGCAGAAAAAAAATTGGCCCTGTGTACAGTATGGCATTTTTCCTACTCTTTTTTTTTTTTTTTTCACAAAATGCATTTTACCATGGATGATAGTATTTTTTTCGTCATGAATATTTTATACCAGACTTTAGCCAAAGCCATGATATATATATCCTAGAAATTAACTTAGGGAAATCTGGTTCTCATTATTCTCTGATGTTCATTGATTTATTTGCTTGCTCAAACAAGGAATTTTAGTCCCCAAAATTGGTATCTATTTAGCTTATTCGTAACCTTTCTGGGAGGGCAGGGGTGGAAATTTATTTCTTGGGGAAGTGTGGAGTGGAATAACTTTTTTCATGCTATTTGACTACTTCTATTATTTGCATCAGCATAAATCAAAATATTTTCCACTCATGTAAGTAGAATCTGAGCCATCTTGTCTACTCTTATATTTGCATTTCAAAGTCCTAATGACCTGATGAGAAATTAAAAAAAACCCAAGAGAAAAAAAGCAAGAAATGTATTCTTCTGAAATAGAATTTTATATATTATTTAGATATCTAAACTGTAAACTGCAACTCATTCTCTTCTCTCCTCCCATTTCAATCCCAACCCAACATCTGAGTAACTCTGAAAGCATCTGAACTCATCAGGCACACCACATTTGGACCTGGATGCTCTCTAGGCACCTGCAGTTCTGCATTGTGTGCATGCCCAGATCTACCCAGACCTTAATGGGATCCAGAAACTCAGCTGCACGGTGCCAAATTTCTCTTAAGGGCTTAACCCCGTAAACATGACTAAAGCCCAGTTCAAATGTTCTAGTAGAACCAGGCCTGGAACAAGTTGTAATCTTTTTTGTTATCTTTTAAAACAACTTTTGTGAGAAGGTGATGCTCGCTGGCTTTTGCCAAGTGGTCAGCTTAGCAGCGGATTTACCTGGGAAGCATTTAAACCTGAGTACAATTTCCCCACAGCTTGAGGGGAACGTAAATTCCAGCTCCTCATGCCCTACACAGGTTTCTATCCAGTATGTAATAGTGTGTTATAAAATACAATTCTGTCATTTGAAGATCTGCTATTATACCACAAAGGTATCGACATTACTCGTTTGTGGAAGTAACAACTGATGCCCCTAAATTATTTATGCATTTAGCATACATTTGGTTATGGTAAAATGACTAAAAGTAAAAGCAAAGATTCAGAAGTCATATGTTTTCTTGTAGATCCCTCCCAGTCCCAGTTCATTACAGATTCAACAGAAAACTTATAAATTACTCTATAACTCACAGAAATTACTGTAAAACTCACAGAATCAGTCACATTTGAAGGGATCACAGTGGATCATCTGGTCCGACCCCTGCTAAAGCAGGGCCATCCTAGAGCACATGGCACAGGATTGCTTGCAGATAGTTCTTGAATATCTTCTGTGAGGGAGACCTCATGACCTATCTGGGCAAAGTGTTCCACTGTGCAGTGACTTGTGCAGTAAAGAAGTTCTCCCTCATATTTGGATGGAACTTCCCATGCATCAGTTTCTGCCTGTTACCTCTTGTTTTATTTGTTTGCATCACTGAAAAGAGTCTTACTCCATCTTCTTTGCACCTCCTGTACATGTACTCGTGTGCGTTAATGAATTTCCCTATCAGTCATCTCTTTTTGTGACTGAACAGTCCCAGCTCCTTCAGCCTTTCCTCGTAAGAGAGATGCTCCATCCCTTAATCATCCTTGTTGCTTTTTTAACCATGTCACTACATGTCTTTTAAATGCCCCCAGGGATGATGATTTCATCACTTCCCTAGGCAGCCTTCTCCAATGCTTGGCATCCTTTCCGTAAAGAAATGTTTCCTACTATGCAATCTAAACCTCCCCTGGCACAACTTGAGGTCATTTTCTCTGGTTCTATCACTTGACATTTGGGAGAAGAGACCAAAACCCATCTTGCTTGTTGTGGAGAGTGATAAGGTCTCCCCTGAGTCTCCTTTACTCCAGGCAAAACACCCCCAGCTTCCTCATCTGCTCCTCATAGGAATTGTGATCCAAGTCCTTAACCAGCTCCACTGATCTCCCCCTGGCACAACTTGAGGTCATTTTCTCTGGTTCTATCACTTGACATTTGGGAGAAGAGACCAAAACCCATCTTGCTTGTTGTGGAGAGTGATAAGGTCTCCCCTGAGTCTCCTTTACTCCAGGCAAAACACCCCCAGCTTCCTCATCTGCTCCTCATAGGAATTGTGATCCAAGTCCTTAACCAGCTCCACTGATCTCCTCTGGACATGCTCCAGAACCTTATTTCTTGTGTTGGGAGAAGAGACCAAAACCCATCTTGCTTGTTGTGGAGAGTGATAAGGTCTCCCCTGAGTCTCCTTTACTCCAGGCAAAACACCCCCAGCTTCCTCATCTGCTCCTCATAGGAATTGTGATCCAAGTCCTTAACCAGCTCCACTGATCTCCTCTGGACATGCTCCAGAACCTCAATGTATTTCTTGTGGTGAGGGACCCAAAAGTGGACACAGGATTTGAGGTCCTGAGTACAGAGGGACAATCATTGCCCTTTTCCCCACCAGCCGTACTATTGTGGATACAAGCCAGGATGTCTTTGGCCTTCATAGCCTCCTGGGTACATTGCTGGCTCATGTTCATCTTGCTGTAGACCAGCATCCCTAGGTCCTTCTCCCCTGAACAGCTTTCCAACCTCTCTACCCCAAACCTGTAACACTGCATGAGGTTGTTGTGGCCAAAGTGCAGGACATAGCACTTTGCCTTGTTAAACCTTATACAGTTGACCTCAGCACATGGATCCAGCCCATCCAGATCCCTCTGCAGAGCCTTCTCACCCTTTGCCAGATCAACACTTGGTATCTTCTGTGAACTGACTGAGTGTAGACCCAATCCCCTTGTCCAGATCATCAGTAAAGATATTAAGCAGAACTGGTCTTAATACTGAGCCTTGGGGAGCACCACTAATGACCAGCTGTCAATTGCATGAGGCACGATTCATCACCACCCTCTGGGCCCATCTGTCCAGTTTTTAACACAGCGAAGACTGTACCTATCCAGGCCATGAGGAGACAGTTTCTCCAACAGAATGCTATGGGAGATGTCAAATACTTTCTAAAGTCCAGGTAGACTTTACCTCATCCAATAGGAGGGTCGCCCTGTCATAGATGGTGATCAGGTTGGTCAAGCAGGGCCTGCCTTTCCTAAATCCATGTCCCATCTGTCCAGTTTTTAACACAGCGAAGACTGTACCTATCCAGGCCATGAGGAGACAGTTTCTCCAACAGAATGCTATGGGAGATGTCAAATACTTTCTAAAGTCCAGGTAGACTTTACCTCATCCAATAGGAGGGTCGCCCTGTCATAGATGGTGATCAGGTTGGTCAAGCAGGGCCTGCCTTTCCTAAATCCATGTTGGCTAGGCCTGATCCTCTGGCTGTATGTGGGAGGCACGATTCATCACCACCCTCTGGGCCCATCTGTCCAGTTTTTAACACAGCGAAGACTGTACCTATCCAGGCCATGAGGAGACAGTTTCTCCAACAGAATGCTATGGGAGATGTCAAATACTTTCTAAAGTCCAGGTAGACTTTACCTCATCCAATAGGAGGGTCGCCCTGTCATAGATGGTGATCAGGTTGGTCAAGCAGGGCCTGCCTTTCCTAAATCCATGTTGGCTAGGCCTGATCCTCTGGTTGTCCTGTATGTGGCAGTGTGATAGCAGTCTAGATGATCTGCTTCATGACCTTCCCCAGGATCAAGGTCAGTCTGACAAGCCTGTAGTTCCCCAGATCCTCCTTCAGGCCCTTTTGGTATATGGATATCATATTTGCTAACTTTCAGTTACCTGTGACCTCCTCGTTAGACAGGACAGTTCTTAAAATATGAAAAACAGATCACTGAGCCCTTCTGCCAGTTTTCTCACTATCCTTGGGTGGATCCCATCTAGCCACATAGACCTGTGTGTGTCTAAGTAGCAGATCAGGTCACTGACCATTTCCTCTTGGATTATGAGGGCTTCATTCTGCTTCCAGTCCCTGTCTCCCAGCTCAGGGGTCTGGGTATCTGCAGAACAACTCCTCTTATTGTAAAGACTGAGGTTTATTTTGCATAGAAATTGTCTGTAAGAGGTGCTTAAAGATTTCGGGTGATAGCATCTGGTCAAAGTATATCAAAGCATCCAGATTCCCACTAAAAGTTTTTCATAGCTGATTCATCTATAAGATCCTTGTAAGTTGGGGGACTCACAACTGTCTAAAATGGTTTAACTGTATCACTCTCTCATATATCATATACCCACCACACCAACATGACTTCACCACAGTTAGGTTAATTAGGAAGATGAAGCAGACATTTGGGCTTGTCTGTAAGAGCTAAAATTTGTGGCACTAATGTATTTGGGGTTTTGCTATATGGACTAAAAATAGTGTGTCACTGTAAGTTTTGTGAGTTTTGTGAGTTTTTAAAGTTAAAAACCTGAAACATCTATCACTAACTTTTTATATTTTCTTGAAAAAAACACCCCTACACAAACCTGAATAAATGGGTCCTCTGAAACCAACAGACACTGTTTTTTAAAAAAAAATCATAGTTCTTAGGTTTGTTATGAAAGTTCTTGTTAAATTTAATATATTTAAAGTTAAATTTAAAAAAATAATAGGGGATACCTAATTTTCTCTACACAAGGCTAGAAATTCACTCTTTAAATGCACTGTTGAGTGAGAAACTAAATAACAAACTCATTGTTTCCTATAGTGTACTAGCTACCTGCTCATCACTGAAATGGCTTTTTTTAAATTCCTGAAAATAAAGTTTTACCAGTAACGCAGAAAGCCTACAGTATTAGTGCTACACTTGTAGGCTGTCTGCCAATCTTTTAAAATTCATTGGATGCATAACATAATGAACATGAGGGATTATTAAAAATAAACTCACATCATGGCTCTTAAGCATTTGCTCTCTTTTCTTATGAAGTGATTGCTACAGCATAATTCTTTTGGGGTAAAACAAAACATAAGCAAGGACAGCAGAGCAAGACCAAATTTTTATGTGAAAGAATCCATTAAAAATGCTCTTTGGCTGTCTGCTTGTGCCCTGGAGTCTCATGAGTACCGTTGGCAAGAGTAGAAAATCACTTATGGACTCAGAAAGTGATATAGTACATTTCCTACCCTTTTAAATCCTTTAATGTGTCCCCAGCATCCCAAGTAATTTAGGGAGGAACATCAGAAAGTTTGGATGCTTTTCTGAACCTTGTTCAAAGAATTCCAGATACTTTGTGTTATAAAACTAGGATGGAAATTCTATAAGAAAAGGCTTTCTTTCAGATTTTCATACATTTTACATGAAATTAGTATAGATCTCTGCAGAAATGAAAGAGCATGGAACAACTGCAGAGTTTAATCATATCTTTCCAATTTCAGTAATTCGATAATCTGCATTTCAGTTGATTCTTGGGCAGTAGGAGCCATTCTTTTTGGGGACAATGGCAAGGCCTGATGAACAGGCTTAACTAATTTATTTAATTTCACTGGGATATACTTCAGGGATTAATAAGGAACAGCAATTGATGCCTTGCCACATTTTCTCAGGACTGTGATTTCTTAGTTGTTTCACGTCGTTCTCAACCCCAGAAAACAATTGTAAATCATACTAAATATTTATATAGCTTTTTGACATTTTTCATGCATGAGTGAAAAAAGACGATGGGTAAGATGGTCATAAAAATTCCAAGGAAAAATATTTTATGGAAATTTGCCTATTTGTCGAAATACAAATTTTTACAGAGGCCGTTTGATTCTGTTGATGCTAGGGAGTGTGTAAAGAGGATCTATCATTCTTGCAAACACCTGAGGGAACAAGCATAGTGTTCAGAATATATCCCATGAACAGAGACATGTAATCCATCAGTGGAAATACTCCAGACTTTTACTGGTGGAATGCAAAGCAGGATTTGGCCTCAGATTTCTGCTTTGAGAATGCTGAAATGTAAAACACAACTAGGAGAACATTTTAGGTTGGAGTAAGTAACTTCAGTAACAAGGATAATTAGTGAATGAATTGTATAGGGCAAGATCACTATTACCTAACCCAAATGACCAGAATAGGCACCCAGGCTCCAGAAGCTAATAATGGAGAGTTTATTTTCTCCAAAGGCAAGTTTTTGAGTTAAACATGAACAACAGTCTAAACAGATCAAGGAGGCTAAATCTAGACAGCTGGAAAGATTAGGCACAACCTTTGTCTGAGGTCTCCCTTTTCAAGGAAATATTTATATATGGCACAAATCTCTTCATCCAAGATCCAAAATACAATATAAACTCTACATGGATAATTTGATTTTAAACTTTGAACCAGAATCATCTGCTTTCTTTTTTCCCTAACTGTGAGATTCATAGGTCAAACTAAGAAGGACAAGCTTATGTCTTCTAGTAGGAGTTATAACAATGTGCAGCCTGTGGCATGGAGGAAATATTATGTCTATTTACTTTGGCCATGATTTTTGTATTGTGTATTCTAAGATATAAAGAGCATGTTTATTTTAACAAATTAAGGTGGATTTGGGGATTGGTTGAGAGCACTGAATTTGGTCAACTAAGTTGTTAAACTGATGGCACGGATGCTAAAACAGTTTTGGCTTGGGTCCAGTTAGCACTTTCCTCAAGGCCAGAAAATGGCTCCTCGCACTCTAGTTTATAGGTATCAGTTGTCAGGGAGCTTTAAGAAATGTTTGTTTTGACATTGCCTGGCATTGATGACTTGGTGAAGGAGACTGAAAACAGCGACCACTGTACCCCTGTACTGTTTGTCTCAAGGCTTGTTGATTCACAGGGTGCCTCCAGTCACTCAGATAAAGAGGCCGCATTGACTGCCACTCAAATCCTCCAGCTAACAGGTAATGACTGACATTCTGAGGTAACAATGCGCTGCTGTCCATCACCTACACCCTCTGGCTGCCGAGCCACCTGCCAGATAATGATCAACATCCCATCCAGCACGAGGCACCATTGTCCACCATTGTCCATGACTGAGATCAGAGGCTGGGAATTGGTCAACTCCAGAGAAACTGACCAGACAGTGACTGACAGAGTCCTATAAAAATGACCAGCATCCAGAGCATGGCGTGCACAGTCACCAACGAAGAAAAGACAGATATGGATCATCAGAATGCTGCTGGACCTATAGGGGTGACTATCTCTACTGCACCATCCCAAATCTTGCTTGCTTCCCCCCTTTTCTGTTTCTAATTTTCCTATCTCCCCTACTCTCTCCCTCCCAAGCAACCAATAATAAAGTCTCACTTCCTAATGGTATTTTGACCTCATTTGTATCTTAATTCACATCGGGGAAATTCAATCGAACACTCCTGAGTCTTTTTGAACTGGGACACCAGTGGGACCAGACTCATAATAAAAGAAGAGCAAGCAGTCCAGGTCTGCCTTGCTCCTGCTGCTTATCCTGAGGGATTATTCAAACTGTCTTCAGCCTAACTCTTGCCAGTTAGCCACAATCTCACAGGCAGGATGTTCTCATATGAAATTGGGGAATGTCTGTAACACTATTCATGCTCTTTCCAGCTTCTTATGGTAAGTTTATGGGGATAGGGTACCTTGCTCTGGAGGTCATCTAGTCCAATTCCCCTGCCCAAGCATGTGCAGACAGCTTTTAAATACTCCAAGGAAGGAGACAATCTCTCTGGACAACCTATGCCAGCACTTCATCACTCACACAGTGAAAAAGTATTTCCTGACGCTCATGAAGAGCCTCCTCTGTTTCAGCTTGTGCCTCTCTCTTCATTACATCCTTCCTTTAGGTATTTAGACACATTGATAAGATCCCCCCCCCCAACCTTCTCATCTACAGGCTGAGCAGTCCCCACTGTCTCAGTCTTTCCTCAAATAAGACACGCTCCAGTCCTTAAGTCATGTTAGTTGGACTCTCTCCAATATACCCATGTCTCTCTTGTGTGGGGGAACCCAGAAATGGACACAGTAAAAGAAATCAAACCCAAGAACTGTGGTAAAAGAAGTCAAGTGTGCAAAAAAAAGAAAGTAAGGAAAGTCTAGTTTTCCTCAGGCAACATAAATTCAGCCTGCATACGTGTGCATACTGTAAAGACTTGAATTAAATATTTGCCTAATACTTCCACAATGAAAACGGATAAATAAAAAAAACCCCAAAGAATGACAAAATCTAATTTGTTGCCAACAACAAGATATTGACATCCTATGATGTTGCATATTAGAAACTGAAGTAAAAATCACCATAAACAACTTCTGTGGGGTATTGTTATGATAGGTAGAAAATTCAAGTGTGCAAGTGATGAGCTATTAATGAAATGCAGGGGATACTCAGATCTCAGGTACTGAAACTTATGGAGGAACTCAATCTAACTTTGTCAGCCAACTTACAGATGGATACTAGGTGTCTCCCAATGCTTTTTGCCTCAAGTTAATGCTTAACTTTCCTATAAAGTGAATGGAAGAATTGAGGTGTCTGAAGTTGTAAGGGAGGAGTTGTTCTTAGCCTGACTTTAGGCACTTTGAAATCCTTCATAATTAGGATGACTTAAACACTTTTGAAATGACTGATTCAGATACATGAAGAAACTATATCTTACTTAAATTGCCTTGGTTTTATACATAACTTTTAGCTTTCCAGAGATGTTGGCTTAGAATTCAGTGGATCTATTGTTCAGGGGACAGAGAGGCTTTTTATTTCATAAAGTAAACAGCCTCCAAGTTGTCTCAAATTGGCCATAAATCTAGGAAGAAATTAATCAGGACTCCAAAATATGACTCAAAGTATCTCAGTTAAATTGTGTTATGCCTCTGAATCTCTCAAACAGGCTACATAGCTAGAAACACAGGTCGTGGTTGTGATAGTGTGAATCTTTACATTTTTAGAAAGTTAAATGCTCCACAGACACTTTGTCTTTCATTCCTGGGGCTTCAAAGAGACTTTTGTCTCTGACAGAGGTTTATGCCTGCTCATGATTTTTATGTAATTATATGTATATTCACACATATATATATATAATATGCTTGTACATGCATACACACACATATACAAATAGACACACACACATATATATACATGGTCACAGAAACATACATGTATAGATACGCATACATATGTGTGTGCTTGTGTATGGGTATATGTTTGTATGAAAATATATATAAATAACTTCAGAAATACTGTTTTATTCGAATTTGTTGATTGCTTGAGTTAATGAGTGATTGGAATTTTGGCAAGTCCCATGGAACTTTGGATCCAGTGCTCATAAAACTAAGTAAAATCCTGGAATCTCATCTAAAAATGGACCTTTTGTAGCATGTCTCATATTATTGTTACATATGATCCATAAGGTCTGCTGAAAAAATCATAAAATACTGGAAAGCAGAATTATTAATGAAAATCAGGTTCTATTTAAAGCTGGTGGTTTGGCAATATTGAAAAACTATGTGATTTCAGACTATAACAATTTTCACTTACCCATTTCGTGACAATTTCTTTGATTATATTTAGTCAGAAGCAATTCCCATATTTATTTTCTGAAAATTTTTCTCTTTTTTTCTCTTTTTAAACAATGATGCAGTCTGTTGGAATGAGTAGTGGGCAGAGTAAGATTTCTCTTAGTCTGTTGGCACTTTTCTATGCTGGTGCACTCAGTGTTTTAGAATCTTCTCTGAGCAATACCATGTATAAGTAACTTACTCTCCTATGCTCTCTATATTTAGTAAAGAAGCTTGTTTGGAACCCCACTGTGCTCATGTGGTTTCTATATATAATTTGGTTGCATAATGAGAGAAAAAGACAAAGCAGCCCATAACATGCCCAGTATTGTACAGGATACAAATGAAGATGCTCTCTTTTGCCAATGGTTTACTGTCCAACATCTCCAACTTGAATATTTGTCTGTTGGATAGACCCCCACCTCCATATGCATCTCTACAGCTGCCAATGGGCTCCTTCATATACACTAGTCCTTGCATATGCAGTTCATTATTGGGCTGTGGCCCAAAAGATTTATATGAGAAAGAAAACAGAGAAGAGAGGAAGGAATACACGCATTACAGTTGGCATATTTACAGATCGCTCAAAGCCATATGATTTCTGTTAAAACACAATTGAATGCCACTTTTAGAAGGACATTTTGGCAGGTGACATACAAAAGGAACTTTTCACCTGAAACAGGTGTTGGTAATATTCTTTGTTATTCTTGTAAGGATCATCTGTGCAATATGACCAATACAGTTTGAAAAGAAATACATTAATAAAAAGAGGGAATTTAACTCTTTGAAGTCTACCTAATGAGGACTGGATTATAAATAAACTTGCAGCTGTATTTTTAAATCATTTCCAAATTCAGTTACATCTTAGCTTGGATAATGCCAATAATCCTAAATATTTTAGACTGTTCTACACCTTCAATGTGCAGCAGAAAATGAACTAAGTAATATATTACTTGCAGTTGTACCTTACATGACGTCCAAGTTACAGCCATGGAAACAGCTTCAGCAAGGGACGAGAGAAAAGATTTTAACATGTATGAATAAAATCAGTGGCTAAGAAAAATATGAATGGAATGAGAAATACAATTCAGCTTCTGCATATAAAAAAAAATAGTTACCTCATAGGATTGAATTCCACTTGTAGAAATTGTGTCACTAGGGACAAGATAGGGAGGAACTGCATCTGTGAAAGCTATTATCAAATCATCCATCTACAGAGATTATTGACAGAAGTACAGTTAATCTGTCTGAATCCAAATCAGATATTATTGGTATTTTTAAATTTCTGTTTCTGGGTTCTTCTCAACAGATAGCAGCTGTCATTATAGCATGGGATTTGGAGTGGACAGTCAACTGACATGAATTTTCACTGGTCACGCATCCAATACAATCCTTGCAATACACTGAAAAAACAGAAAGGCAAAGAAGCAGAGGAGGGGGACAGGACAGGGGGCACAGACACAGGATGATAGTGTTGAAAGAAGAGCAAAATTAAATGCTTCTATATAAGGAAAGTGCTGTTTTCTTCAGATTATGATACTGTAAAAACAAGACCAGATATGTAAGTAAAAACTAAAATATCCTGTTAAAAAACAAGTCTATAGCTTGAGGAATGCAAGTGCTTTTATTGTATGAAAGGTCAAGCTGGATGATAGTAGCATTCTGATGATAGTGTTGAAAGAAGAGCAAAATTAAATGCTTCTATATAAGGAAAGTGCTGTTTTCTTCAGATTATGATACTGTAAAAACAAGACCAGATATGTAAGTAAAAACTAAAATATCCTGTTAAAAAACAAGTCTATAGCTTGAGGAATGCAAGTGCTTTTATTGTATGAAAGGTCAAGCTGGATGATAGTAGCATTCTTTCTGCCCGTTCTGATTCTCAGGACTGCTATGCTACTGATAGCAAAAAATTGATACCTCTTTATTCAAGGATGATTTTATGTTGCCAGTGCAAATCAGTACATCTAAAACAAAGCCTCAGATTTATTCTTATTTACCCCCCCTTCCCATAATATAGCTGAAGGAAAGTTTATGTAACAAACACCCAAAATATCCAACTCTTGCTAAAGATTAGTATCAAAAGGGGAAAATAAAAGCAAAACCAAGATTGCATTCCTAAAATAAAAATACAAACATTGACATCAAAATGGCCTTTTAAAAAGATCTTAATATTGTATCAATGTTGCATTCCTTCATGTTGTTCCAGTAGTGTAAGTAGTGAAAGTTCTAACATTGTGGAAAAGTGAGATGTAAAACCTAACTCAATGCCTAATCAGTTCACCATCTTTCACCATTCTTGCTTGATCACTGGGGCACAGTTATGTTACAAGTGACTTGCCCACAGGAACACATGAAGTACAGAATATCATGGGAAGGCTCTTACTCACCTCTGGTCTAACAGGAATTGCTGTTAGACATTGCTTCCTTTGGAGAGGTGTGCAACTTAAGGTATACTTCTGTTCATCAGGGCATTTTTGCAGGTATCTTTGCATTCAGAGTGACACATCCTTAGAAGTGTATTTGTTCTGCTGTGCAAACATGGACATGCATGAAACAGAAGGGTAAAAAAAAAGAAAGAAAATATTAAATTTCATTTAGTGGTTGGCAGTTATTTTCAGATGGCAACCACTGAAAGTGTTGCCTGGAGAAAGCTCTGTTATTACAGAATAATAGCTTGTAGATGCTGAAAAGCAAACACAACTTGTGGTTTCCTTTTAAATCACACTGCAGGGCTATCTCCTGCTTAGCATTTTAGCATCATGTTGTTTGGGAAGGGTCACTTTTTTACTTTCAATACACCATTTGTCTTCAGCCCCTTCTTCTAATCTGCAAATAGTCACACCATAGTTTTGAGCAGGAAGTCAAGTACTTGGTTACAAAAACTGCTTAAAGTGGCATTTTACTAATCTTGGAGGTCTGTACAGTGTTCAATAAATACAGGTAACCTTCACCAAACTACATTTTTGCTTTTACTGAAACCTGAAAATATCAGCCACAGTATGTACAGTATATATAACAGTCACTGGTGTCCGTAGTTTCAGGCAACAAATTCCTATTTAAGAGATCATGAGCTATGTCATAGTGAACTAGAATTTACTGTCACTGTTTGGGGATTTTTAGGTAGCTCAGACTATCTCCAGTTACATCAGTCTGGAGTATATTGTTTCAGCCAGGGCCAAGTTCTGCTAATAAATTTATGCCAAGCAGCATGTTTCTTTCAGTATCTTTACTGGAAAGATTACACACCATTGAAAACAAGATTCCATTTGATGTCAATATTTTAGACCTATGATTAAATCAGCAAGGACTGTATGTTGCAATGAAGCTATTGTGTTTTTATGTCAGTGTGATGGATAACAACACCTTGACTATTCTGCTTAGGGCTATTCATCCATCAGCCAATCTTAGATTAGTTCCCAGACAAAACACATGGAAATGGATCTCTCAGTTCCTAGTTTTACATGTTTTCACTATTATACGAGATTATCATATATTGTATTTACCTTTTATTATGCTGTTCTTTCTACACTGTTGCTAAAAATGTGATTAATTTTTTCCACAGGAGAGTTGAGGATAGTTGCTGCTTACTGCAATGAGAGATCGCTATGCAAAGAGCAGGAATCGCATTCTCAGGCAACAAAACCCTTTATGACAGAATTAAATAAAACAAAATCCTGTTTCTTCTAATTCATATTTGAAGTAGCATTTCATGTTCTCTGTGGTGAAACCCGAGGTCTTTTATTTATGTTGAGAGTTTTTTATGTGAATATGAACTATCAGTCAGTACAAAAGTGCTCTACAAAGGATTAAATCAGACCTGTAATGCAGTGCACAAAGAGGTCATATTTTTTCAGGAAAGTTGTCACAGAAGCTCTAAACTGAACATTGAGAACTCAATATTGAACCAAGCAGGAGGGAAGAAAGGATTCACAGTTTCCAGTCTGACTTCAAGACTAATGGGGCAACAGGTCTATTGATTTCACCCTGAAAGGCAGAACTGAACTCTGCCACAAAGCCACATCCCACCTAGGTATAGTCAATCACAAAGGCAGATGATTTGAAAGGCTGCATGAGCCCAGGTATGTGCTGCCACACAGTAAGGAGGCAGAGCCTGCTCACATCTGCTCAAGTGTCAGTAGAAATTATCTTGCATATGGCTGTAGATGACCATTTCAACATATCCACTGCTGACATTGCCTGTTAGTATTACATACATGGTAGAAGATATGCTGAGTTTAAAAATAAAATTATCATTGACCATTTTTTGATACCAATAACAGAATTATTAAATTTGATCAAAACTGGGCTTGGTCAAGACTGCAAATTCTACCTCATCCTTAAATAGATTTTTGTGTGTGTGTAAAAATAAAAGTAATCTTGCCTCCTATTTGCTCATCCAGCTTTGAAGAGTATTAATAAAATGCGACTTTCCAAAATTGCTGTTTTTTCTACTGAACAAACCAACATCTAGAAGGAAGATGTGGAATGACTGAAGGATCTCAGCTTTATTGGTTTTTTTCACCCAGAAAACGAAGACCTGAATATTTGGCATCCCAGCATCAATTTTGTTAACCATTTTAATAAAGAAAAAGAAAGAAAATGAATAAAAAATGATCTTTCATTTTGAAGTTTTCTAAAATCAAGTATTTAGCATTTCAATTAAAAATTATCATAGAATCATAGAATCAACTGGGTTTGAAAAGACCTCCAAGATCATTGACTCCAACACTATCGTGGTTTCTAGACCATGGCACTAAGTGCTACATCCAGTCTCACCTTGAAAACCTCCAGGGATGGTGAATCCACCACCTTCCCAGGCAGCCCATTCCTATGCCTGATTACTCTTTCCGTAAAAAATCTCTTCCTAATATCCAACCTAAACTTTCCCTGGCAGAGCTTGAGTCTGTGCCCTCTTGTCCTACTGCTAGTTTCCAGGGCGAAGAGACCAACCCCCACCTGACTACAACCTCCTTTCAGGAGTTTATTTTTTAAATATTTTGAGGTTATTAAAAGTAAAAATAATACAAACTCCTAGGAGCAACACTGTTCATTTTGAACCATTCTGTTTGGTCTGTATTTTACTTCTGATCATCTCTCTGGTTTTTGATATTGTTTTGTAAACAGCCACCAAGCAAATCAACATGTCATCTATAGTCCTTGGGAAAAGAATTCCTTCTACAAACGACAGATTCACAGGACCTCTGTGTGACATCTCAGTTAGCTGTGCAAGTCAGCTGCTTGAGAGACCTCCCAGATTCAAAACATTATGGCAGTGGTCACTATGCTGTAAAACTCCTGCTCTGTTACAGGAAAATCTCTTCACCTTCTCAGTTGCAGAGGACTGAACTTTGCACCCTTCCAGCAATAAAGGCTAATCACATACTGGTCTACACCAGCAAGACTGTGGCTACTAGATCAAAGAAAATAATAATTTCAGCATTCAGCATTCATGAAGCGACAGCTGGAACACTGTGTCCAGTTTGGGGCCACAAAACAAAAAATTACATCAGTGTGCCTTTTTGAGAAACCCCAGAGGACAACCTACCTCCAGGACAAATAGTGGTCCACAGCACATGACACATGAGGGAAGGCTGAGAGAGATAGGTTTGTTTAACCCAGAGAAAAGAAAGTTAAAAAGGAATCTATTTCTTCTCCAAATATCAGGCAGATGTAGAGGAGATGAATCTAGATATTTTTGGGAGGTGCACATTGAAGGAAGAGCAGGCAGTGGACACTAAGTTGCAAAAATGGAGATACTGGCTTGATATAAAAGAAAAAAAATTGTAACTATGCCAATTAAACATAGGAACATATTTCAGACAGTTGTTGTGGAATCTTCATCCTTGGAAATACTCAAAGTCCTATACTTCGAACAACGTGACCTAATTTGGACTCTAGCCCCACTTGAGAATTCCAAAGTTAAATAATCCTACAATGCTAAAGTTCTAGAGATGTATTTTATTTCCAGAGAGGTACACTTTAAGGAATTATAGTTCATTGCCTCATGTTTCAGCTTCAAAATTACAGTTTGACCACAGACCACGGATCATTCCTTTATGAAACTGACTGAATGTAGGGACTTGTGGCAGATAATAGCGAGGCTTCCCAATAAAGTTTGCTTCTTATATAGTCTTGTCTGAGACATGGGAGAATGGAAAAGTCATGGCAAGAGGTTGGATCACTGATAATAAGAAACTGTTGTACATACCTGGGACTCATTACCTGGTGGGTCTGCTAGGGTGAGGACCGAGAAAGAATACACAATCTAGCTGGCATTTAAAATATTTCTGAGTTTCACAAGGATCTGGCTGGAGCTAATTGTTTATTCTGGAATAAGTGTCTTGTCTAGTCTTTAGAAGGCACAGATGAAAAATTACTATCATAACCTACTGAACATAGTGAAAAGAGCAAGACCTTTAAAACCCTCAGACCAGAGTGAATGCATGATGATTAACAAATATCTTGAGAATGGCATTCCTCAGGGAATTTTGGGATGCTTTCCTTTAAGGAGACTTCTATGGATTTGACTTTCTCAAAGTAGAGACACAGTCCAAAGAAAACCTGGAATAGTCTAGATCTAAATATAGAATGGAATAGGAAATAATTAAGTGATAATATAGACTGGCAAGTGGTGTTGGGGATGGGGGGAGGAAGACCATCTTAATTTGGGAAGGAAAAAAAATTATTACATGCACTAATAATAAATGTCAGGTGATACAATTCCTTGAGTGATGGAACCATCCCCAGCTGGAGCACTTTGAGTCTGGAATGACTAGCTTTCTTCTCTCTCGAGGAATCCCTGAGACAAGGAGCTTAAAGGAAAGGAAGGAACAAAGGTTTTATAGAAGAGGTGGATATAGAAACCATTTGTGGATTACAAGAACATGAGCCGATTAAAATGATTTTAGAACTACATACAGAATCAAAGTAATGTTTTTGGTTTTTAAGAGACAAGCTAAGACACTAAGGGATGAAGTCAACAAAGGTTACTACACTGAGAAGATTAAGGATTTGACCGAAATACAAACCTTTATCTGAAATTGCTCTTCAGGCAAGAGGGGAAACTAATAAAAGAGTTACAGGTATGGAAAGAACAAATATTACTACAGAATGGTAAAGTCACATTTAAAGAATATGATTCAGAAAACTTATGTAGAAAAAATTTAAGTAGTAACAGGTTCAGGTAAGATTTAGCAGGCAATTAATATAGCAAAGTATTTACTTTATGAAAACAGATTTTAAAAATCTTAGGTGGTTTTGACTCATAAAAAAACCTAGGTTATATAACTTTTTGTAATAAGACATCTGGATCATAAAAATGAAAGACCGAGAATTGTTATTTCATTTAAAAGTTGATACTGGTATAGGATCACATGATAGATGAGCATAACATGTTTATGAAAGAACTTTGAGTAGAAATTTGATGTTTTCTAATCACCCACATTGTAATTTTTAAGGACAGCCTCCTAAAGAATGCAGATAGGGACGAGGAACCTAAATCGTTTCAGGATGAAACCTGAAACCTTGGTTAAAGAAAGGATTCCATAACTGGCTAGAGTGATATTATAACTAGAAATCAAAAGCAATGCAATGAATTTATATTTTTCATTTTTTAAAATGGTGTTTCTTTTTTTTATATTTCTAAGGAACACCCTAAAGTTGTCTTGGTCACCATTTTCTGAGTCTTGTTTTTCCACTGTATTGTTTTATGCTAAACCTGTGCTCTGAAGTTGCTTCTGATCCCTGCTGAGGCTAGGAAGAAATATAATATTTAAACTCTTTATGCTACAACTTGACTGTGTTAAGAAGTGGAAGAATGTTTTCCTGCCACAGACTTTTGGAGACAGACCTGAAATGGATCTGCAACATTGGGAAGGATGTGATAATGTACTTAGAGGCACTGCAAAATCTCTAATCTGTTGCACTAGTGCAGATCAGCCTTGCAGTTCCCAGGTTTGGAGTCAGGAAGGAACCAACTCCCAAGTCAGTCTGGCTAAGGCTGGTGAGGACTGCCTGAAGTCTTCTGTAGCATAGGACACAGTTCTTTTGCACGATTACTGGGGCATATTCACCTCTGAAATTTCATGCCATTTGTCTTGACAATAGCCTTTGGTTTCATGGATCTTTTGGAGATGTTTGGTAGTGGTTTTTTGCACCTGGTACCTTGGAGTTTCATAGCAAGCTAGGGAATATTTTGCAGCTTGCGATGGGCAGTAGGAAAGGCAGGTGGAAGGGCACCAATGGTCTTTAGAGATCCATAAACACAGAATAACACTCTTCAAGCCTAATTGTAGACATCTTTATGAGCTATCAGCCTTCAAGGGCTATTTGTTCTAGATTTTTCCTACAGGCACTCAAGTGGGACAGACATTACCAGGGGGAGTCTCAACCCATGAGAGTTGGCAAATTTTTCCTTCTACATAAGCCTGTTTCTCTCCTTAAACTGTGAAAAACAGAGAAACACAAAAGTAGGAAAAGAGGAGTTTTCAGGGAAACACTTAAGTTTGCATTTCTGAAATGTGAAATTAGAGCTACTATACCTTCTGCATGATACCGTAGACTTGCAGGGGACTGAATACAATGATCCATATGGTCTGCTTTAGATCTATATTTATCTCTCCTGTATTTAGTAGGGGAATGGCAATGGCAATGACAATTCTTACTGAATGGTCAGTAAAGATATTCTCCTCACATCACAAAGAGACCAGATATCCAGGTCACTCTTTTAAAAGTTCTAAGAGAAACAGTGAATAAAAGAACTCATGCAAATTCCAAATTTTGTCCAAAATGATGAAAATAACTCAATTAAGTTTAAAATGATGGCTATAACACTGCAAAACATATTCTCAAAAGGAAATAATCATATCTTGAAAAATATTTATATATTTTTAAAATTAACCTTCTTAATGAAATTTATTAGTGAAGTAATCCACTTGTTATGATATTTAAATACTGGGTAACCCCACATAAAGTGCTCAGTATAGAATTATGTACAAATGTCTGCACATAATACAAAGTCTGAAATTGTGTCCTTGCCAAAGCATTCACTTAAAAATAAAAGCAGAGATGAAGCCAATGACTTTGCAGCTGACATGGGAGACGTGTCTATATCCAAACACGAAGACATTATGGACTAGATTTGAAAGTGTAGGCACATGCATTTGCGTGCATGCATTCAAGCATGCCTAATATGGCCACAAATATGTCACATATGCAGGCAAATCACATTTCTGAAAGCATACATTGCCAGTTATCCAGAAAAATGCTCTGTTACACTCAGGGACCAAGACAGCTAGTTGGGAAGAGAGGAGCAGTATGTCTTGCTGGAAGGCAGGAAGGAAGGGGATGCTCCTCTTGGAAAGTTGTGTTCTCTCACAGGCCCTAGTAGTAATGACGATTGTTCAAATGGAGTGTTCTATTTTCTTCTCTGCTTCCATCACTTTTTTTTTGCTTGTGTGCTCATTAGGCATGCTGTCTTATCAGTCCTTCACTGTGGAAGAGCTCTCATGTTCTGTCTTCATTGTTGTTAGCCAAGTTACTATCCTTTGCTTAGCATAGATGTATCATGCACTAAGAAATTAATAAAGTATATGGTGTGACTCTCTTTTTCTGAGCCACTTTCTTCAGGTGTCTCTTACCATAGACCAAAAGACTGTCCAAGTGAGATATACTCAGCTGAAAAAGAGTACAGCAGATATTCATTGGCCGTCACACACAATAGGAGGAGGATAAAGCTTCTCAAATTGGCCATTTATGTGTGCTAGCAAGGCATATTCTAGTGTATACATTTTAACTTCAAAAGCCAATTCTGTATGCTTATTCCATGAAAAGAAAAATAAAAAACTTTAAACACTGGTTTGAAAGCACTATTTTTGATGTACTTCCCCATGCAAAAAAAAAAATTTAAATCACCTTTTAATGCTGTTGCTATGCCACAAAGAATGGTCTTTGAGAGAAATGCCTTTCAAGGAGCCCATATTTGCATGAATATGACAGTGTCTTTGTAGCTAACAGATCTCCACTGTTATTTTTCCTAGTAAAGAATGGCAAGACATCCAGAAACCTGATTGGTTGGCATGGATTTTGTTTGCTATAATAAAATACAACAAGGGCTGTCAAGACTTATTGCTTCAAACGAAGAGCTGTGTACAGCATGGTTCCCCATAGAAGCCTGCATATGGAACCCTTTAAACATTCTTAAGAGACCCATTGGGGCTTCTAATTATTGTGAAACATCTCCTGGCAGAACCATTCCTACCCTTCCAAGAATGCGTTGTAAAAATAATTAGATGATGAGATTTAGATCGAAACCGCTAACTAGTGATTTAGAGTTTTGCTTGTACCATATAGAAAACTAAGGAAATTAAATGCTAAAAATCTCTTCACTTGAAAGGAAAACAATCCTTTGTGGTTCACTTTTTGGGGGGAATACAGAGAACGAACTTCTCTTTTTCTTCATTCCTTCCCCCTCCCCAACTTTTAATACTTTGTTTCCTGTGGTTACATGAGGGGGTGGAGATGTTTCTTCATTTTCTAAACACTAAACCACTTGAGAAACTCTCTCCATTTCTGGGGAGCCTGCTATTAGAGAACAACTTGAGGAGCTTGCTTTAATCAAGCTTAAAAGCTATGAGGAATAGAATCACATTTTATGGCTTTAGAGGCTAAACCAACATGTAGTCAATTAGGTGACATCACTTCTACAAAAAAAGCAGAACATCTTTGTTTAATCAAAACAAACAAACAAGATTAGAAGCTAAGTGCTGTGATTTAGGAAAGATTCACATTTTGAATTAAATCCTGGAGGACTATGGACGTGGCAGTGATAAATATTAATTGCATGAAATCTGGTGGCCAGCTTAACAGTTGTGTTAGTTTAAATATGAAGATTCATATTTTTACATTTTGCCAAGGAAAATTAATTCATAGTGTATGCAGGTGTCAGGGATATATTTGGTCCTTTTCCTTGTTTGTTATTTTCTTAATTAAGTCTTCAATTTGAGCTTTTCAACACCTAGATCCATAAAATGAATTTAATCAGAGCTGAGGGACCTATTTATATAGTGTATTTTCTCTTAGCTCTTTGTCACGATGCAGGAGGGGATGCGTCCTGCTAAGTGTTACAGAAAATGCAGTGCCTTCCCTAAAGATATTACAATACTGACAAGTCAAAGAATAAGAGTCTCACCACACTGCCATCAGTCCTGTCATTTAGATTCACAATTTACACGCAATCATTGAGCCATTTCTCTGTGGGCATTCCTATCCAGTCTCTATCTCAGATGCTTTCCTTCACCACAACGTTTCTAAAATGAGACCTCTCCCACCAACCCCCATGGCTACTCCTCAAGAAAACTCTCACTACATCACTGTGCTTCGAATACTGCTATTACATTCTTCCATGGCCTTGACAAATGTGATCCTGCCAAACATCTTTTTCCTATAGGCTGTCATCCTATTCTCACTGCTGTCTCGTTGAACCTCCTCCTCCTCCTCCTCCTCCTTCATATCACAGGACAGCCATGGATTAAGCTTCACCAGCAAGGCAGTTCACAGCTGGTCTGTACATTTTCACCTCCTGTGGGCTTTCCAAGCACTTTTGTTCTTTCATGTCATGCCTCTCACCTTTTAAAGATCCCTGTAGGTACCAAATTCCTCGGGTTTTTGTCCCATCTTTAAGGCACTTTTCTAGTGTGATGGATACAGAAGACATTGACATGCTACTGACATTTTAACGCCATTGCTTCTCACTCACTTCCTCAGCTGCCAGCCTGTGTCCATCCCAGTTCCCTAGCTGTAGACTCTCAGCTTTTACCAGTGGGAATTGTTCTCTATTCTCTTTTACAGCACCTGGCACAAAGGGTTCTGGCTTCTAGATCTACATCAATACAAATAATTAAAAACGAAAATAAATGAGTTGAGAAATTGCCTGCAATCACACAGCAGGGCAGTGGCTGATGTAAGATTAGAAATTTTGGGACAGCTGATTGGAAAACATGAGCCTTAGCCATGTTTTTCTAATTGAAAAGTCATATTTGGGATGAAAATTTAACCTGTAGCTGTAAAACTCAGGGACCTATTTTGAAAGGACTAGTTTCCATGATTTTCTTATAACTGGTAATGCAGAAAAGTCCTAGAGAACTAATTTTAGGGACATGGCAAAAGCTGTGCAGCAGAAGTTTTTCTTGCCTTCCTTTCTACTGCTTTTTAATCTTTAAGCTTTGCCAGTGTCACATCCCCTCATCTGCCAGAGGTAGAATGTTTTGAGTCACAGCTCTGTCCCATATATAAACAAAGTTTGCTGTCAAAAGGTGTCTCTATTGACCTCCAGGTCACTCTCACACATCACTGGTTAACTGTTGGCAATAGCCATGCCTTTGGGGATTGCAGGATAATTATTTTTGCTTTTAATGCTGGGAATTTTTTGTATTTAAAATCTGCTAGCTTGTTACTACGTGAGATTAAACAGAAGTAAGTCTGACAATGTTATGAGAAGCAGAGGACGCAATGACATACCTTAAACCCAACAAATTGTTCTGTTCACTGATCTGACTGACTTTACTGTGCAAAGGCTGAAGTTTACTCCAGAAGTTACTGTTTGCAGTTTTGCCAGCAGCACTATTTATAGTTTCAATCAATTCAAAATGCTTCAGAAATGAACAATGCTGCTGTGCATGTGTGCAGGTGGAGAACACATTTATATCCATTTACAGCCTGTACAGCCTCCATTCCACAGATTTGTCAGAGCCAGTCCCTCTGAATAAACTCAACTAATATGTTTAAACCCTGCTCATCCCCAGTAATCAAGAGAAACTTAACTGCTTCATGGATTAGGAATAGTGCTTAAAAATAACTTCATGGCTGTTAGAGTGGCCTCATCTCCTTAGCTGATAAGAGCAAATTTACTGTCTTCACTTAAGGACAGAGAAAAAGAGATTTCAGTTTAAAATGCAGTAAATTTCTCAATGAATTGGAAGCATTGAGTTTTATGACAACTACCAGCTAAAGGCTGAAACACGTACACAATGCTGAGACAAAAATTTACCTTCAGCAGATTGTGTATTAGACATGTCTTAAGCTAAAAAAAAAAAAAAAAGAAAAGAAAAAGAAAAGAAAGCATTTGCAGGTATGTGTTAGTTAAAGTGAGAGCAAGCAGCAGCCCATCTCACCTAACGCAGGCTGTCTACAGATGCAGCTATCCAAAATAAGATGATTGCTCCAGACTGCTGAACAGTGGAGGAAGGAAACTAAGCACTTTTGAGCCTTGATTCATGTGATCCATGTTAGAAAACTACATTAAGATGACATGAATCAGAGTGCAGAAGAAACTATGTTACTCATTCATTATAAAGGAAGTGTAGGCAAGCAACTCAGATAAAAACATCAAGATTTAGCCTCAATAACCTCTTTCTCTGGACACCTCAGAGACAAGATTGTTAGGTAGCAAACTCCCTCAGTAAATCATTTTATCTACAGAGGAGGTTACACAGATTTTAAAGTAGCAAAATTTATGTCTTTTACAAGTCTTTCTATTGTTTTGCTAAAATTTCTTGCACTACCCATTTTTCACATGCTTGCAAAGTTTCAGAATTTAGCACTTGTAACAAACTTCAATGTTAAACCATCCTTTCAGTAATTCAATTAGCTCTTCACAAATTTTGATAGCAAAACTAAGCATGTCTGCAGTTGTATGCACTGTCAATGTCTATAAGTCTTGCAGGCTTTACTAAACTTTCAGCCATCCAGTTCTGAATTTCTGAGTTCATAATGAAGACATTTTTGCAGAGAAGTTTGATAAAAGCAGAGGGTCAGTTCCTCACATTCATCCTCAAAGAGCGAATACAATGTGATGGAATTAAAACCCAATTGAGAAAACCTAGGTTAAATGCTAGGAAAAATGAGATAACTCTGATGGCAGTGGTACACGCTGACAACAGGGGTCATGGAATCACCATTGCTTCAGTATTCAAGACTGGGCCACCCAACTCTTGGGAATGGCTCAGGAGTAAAGCCATCAATCCTTCTGTGATGCAGGGAGATGGACTTCATGACCTACCAGCTCTATCTTCCAGGTCAAATGAGCCCATTATTCATTAGGCTAATAAAAAGACAAAGGGAAAGCCTTCTGGGGAAAAAAAAGTAAAAATCAGCATTTAGAATGGTTTCTTTTTTCTCCTTTTCTTTGCTAAGATTACTTTAAATACCAGATAAAAGGAAAAAATACAATAAAAAACATTGCATCTCCTCCTTTTTTTTTGTTTAAAATTATATTTCTAATGCATTAGATTTCAGAGATAGCTTAGCATAGATTTAGATCTAAGTTTTCCACCAGATCTTTATCATCTAGAGAGATAAATCAAACTTTGATACCAACAACTAATCTGGATTTATGCACTTTTTTAAATCTCAGACCTGTCAACTATAGGGAATACAATTCGCCCTCTTTTCCCCTATCTGAAAGCATGCATTAATTGTCTCCTCCTGCATCAAAAAACATTCTGTGGCACAGTTCTTCAGTGAAATATAAAAATAATATACTTAAATTGTTGGGTATCACTCAGTTCTCCAGCTGAGCAGTCAGAATGGTGGTATAAAACACTCCATCCTCTTTACAGACTGAAAAAGATAAATTCTTAATTCTTTTCAGTCTCCAAAATCCTGTTCAGTATTTACCTGTGAGTGTCAGGGCTGAGAAGCATTAGCACACTAAGTGCAATTTTATTAGGCAAGCAGAACACTCCTTTTGCCTGTAAATTCTACTACAATGAGATAAAACTTAATCCAGTCAGTAGGTGAATTCTACTGTTGTCTAAATTTCACAACAGATTCATACTTTAACAATCAAATATTAGGCCAGTGTAATTCCAGTTCCTGACAATATCCTTCTGATGAAAGAGGGATATATTAGTAATAATATTTTGAAAAAGTCTTTCATTACTATGTTATATAATTCTAAAACTAAAGTGACAAGAATTATATGACTTTGTTTTCAGCCTCAGTACATGGAGGTAACGTGTACAGGTGTCAGCACAGCATTCCTGTGGATTTTCAGAACCCTAAGAACAGTTTTTATTTCCTGGAAATTATCATTACAAAGCTGAAGCACATAGTGCTGATCAAATGTAGTGGTAATCAAAATTTTCATTCAATCTGTGACAATGTTCTAGTAACTCAGTTCCCAAAATTCTAGCAGTCATTATTTCCATACAATTTTTAATGTCTACCTAAAGAATAAAATAAACTGCAGCCATTGCATTTAAGACACTTTAAAGCTTGCATTCAAGTATAAAGGTTTTACAATTTTCTAAACCTTTTTAACCTCTGCAGCAATATTTCAAACTAACAGTTTATTCAATTAAAAAGGAACATTTAAAAACAGACAATATTTTTAAAGTATCTTAGCAACAGGTGATTGAATCCTTGCCTGGAACTATGAGACAAGTTTTGCCAAATGGGCTACATTCTAATGATATCTTTCATATAGCAAATGGAATAAATCTAATATTGTTTTGGACAGGTTACATAAATTACATCATAATGCAAAATTCTTTATGTGATTTCAACAACAATAGATGATGAACACATGAAAGAAGTGAGAAAAGAGTACTTGATTTAGTCCTCTCCAGCTGTGGTGGTTAAAAGCATGGAATGAGTTCAGATACCTGGTCCCAAAATCTCTACTTGAATACTTATCCCACCTTTCACACATACAGACAGCACACAACTCCAGCTCTGTCCCTGAGGCTGTTTCATAGATTAAGAGGAGGTCTTTAAGAGAAGATCTGTGAAGACTTTTGATAAAGTACTCCACATCTCTGAGACTGAATGAGCACATGACACTAAAATTCTGTGAAATCAGCATAGACCATATCAGTAATTCTGAAATATTACCCTAAAACTTTGAGTGTGCAGTCTATGTATCATACTATCATGTCACCCCCTCTTAGACCAAAGAAACCAAGCAAACTCCAAAGTGCTGCCACCAGAGCTTGTTCTTTAGTCGGAGCTTGCTGCTATATATGTCTATGACAGAAAGATCCCTTGCAAAATATCAGTCCGGTATCAAGTCAATATAAACTACTTGTCTGTGATCAGAACAGTGAGAGTAGGGCTGAGCAATGGGTTCAAATCACTTTGCAGTAGCAATAACAACACCTCCCTTTGGTGTAACAGGAGAAAATCTTTTTCCATAGTGGGTCAGAGTGCAAACACATCTGTAGGCAGAAGGTATTTTGTCGCCCAGCCCAATATTGTCCCCATCCCAATCACAAGTTTGTTTTCTATTTCCAGTAATCCCTGTATGCCTTTGTCTCCTCTGCCAGGGGAGATCTTAGGGAAAGGCCAACAATATGAGCTGTGACCAGAAAGCCCTTCCTGAGGGAAATGTGAACTACTGCAGATATACTGCAGATATAAACAGATATGGACACTCTATGGCCATGCCAAATCAGTTATCTCTTAAGAAAAGCACAACTTCTTACCAAGGACATCCTTCATTCCCATACTCTCCCACCTAAAAAAAAAAAATCTTCACAGAAGAAATGGCAATTAGAATAGCATAGTTATGCACAACATAGAATAGAAAAGCATTGTCCAAATGCCCAGTAGATATGGACAACTTTGGTGCATTGACCACCTCTCTAAGAAGCCTGTTCCAGTGTTTGACCATGCTCTTGCTAAAGAAAAGCTTCTTAATGTCCAGTATGAATCTCTCCATACGCAGCTTTGAATCATTCCTACTTGTTCTGTCATTGGATACCAGGGAGAAGCTCTGCACTTCCCTCACCACTTGCCCACCTCAGGAAGCTGCAGAAAGCAATGAGGTTGCTCCTCAGCCTGCTTTTCTCCAAACGAGACAAACCTTAAGTCCTTAGCCACTCCACATACGACATTCCTTCCTGACTTTTCACCAGCATGGTTGCTCTCATCTTTACACAATATATTAAGGTGTTTTATCCCATCTAGGGAAATTTCTTCAAGCCTAAAATTACGACAGTATGCATCTGTCGATCCTATCATTTTTCTTCCATCCACTGTGTCTCATCCATCCACTATCTCTCATCCATCCGCCACTGGTAGAATCCCGAACACATCTAATAATCTTCCAGAAAAGCAGAAGATATTGTTATGCCTATGTCTGCGCTCTTGCTGTGAAATAGAATGTGTTCTCCATCCACAGATCACAGAAATGGAACTTCTATGCCCTCCAACTTCCATCTTATAAAATAAATGTATTTTACCATCTGCCACTAGCAGAATTCACTAACTAAAGAATGTGCATAAGACCATCAAAATCAGCTGAAAAAAATGAGATGAGACAGTCCTTCAGTGAGTGAATTATTTCTTTTCATTATAAACAGTATGGTTTAATAAAGAGAATATTGGACTGCAAGCTAAAAACCACTGGATCCTATTTAGAGCTTTGCCTCTAGTTTACAAATGGATGTCGGAAGTCACTTCTTTTCTTTGCACCTGTTTCCCCATCTTTTTGATCTCTATAAAACTTAAATATTATTATACCACAATCCTTCAATAAGCAAACTGGTTTATAAAATTCCAGTTGAGAAATAATTTATGAAAAATGTCCAAGTATACTGTAGTTCAAATTATCTTTTTGCCTTTTTTCTTTTTTTTCTTTTTTTTTTTTTTTTAATGATTGAATATGGTTCAGTTTTAACTTGGAATGGAAAGGAAAACAAAGGAGATGTATGTATTTATCTGGTTCATAATTTCTCAGGTGGTTCTAATATGAATATATGTGGAATGTTACATATTTGTTATGCTGCTTAAAACAATATAAGTGCCAGTTAAAGTGAGTGACTATTTGGAACAATAAGGTAATTCTAGACACTTTAAAATTAAACCAATATTATATACTCCTTTACTGCCAGATTCCTGTCATCCTTTAATTCAGCTTTTAGACATATGATATCTCTAATGGCTATTTTCAGACTTTTAATGTTGCAAACAAGTTAGAAACAATATTCGTACCAGCTGTATCATTGGGAGGTAAATGAATCAAGTGTTTCTGTGCAATAAAAAGAAATAAAAAATGAGCTATAACTGAAATAACATGAAGACAAAGACATACTTTCACTTCTTTCTATATCTTCAGCACAATTCAAAAACCTTCATCATTTCGGAGGTAAGGAGATTTCCATAGGCAGATAGTCTGTTTGCAAAGAATGAATTGTTCACCACTTCATGTAAATGAAGAACTGATTGATGAACCATTCTCCTTTGCCACTAACAGTGGCTCCAAATGTACAGCAAGACGTGTTAATGTGTCAAGTCACGCTTCCTTGGAACACCTCACTGGGATCATAAACACAAACTACTGCACATGCACAAGAGAGAAAATCTGAAGAAAATGAAGTAGTGTCAGTAGTATAGACCAAAACAGTTCTGAGGGTGATGTGATGGCAAAAAGATTTGGAATGGAGATCTGTAGAGAATCACAAAAGCACAAAAATGTTTTTTTTCCATTCCAGAGGCTGTTGCTTGAAGGACAGATGCCATGCATGCAATAAAGTCACAGGTGGTTGTGATGGGTCAGTGGTAAAGAACCTAAAACAGACCAAAGAAGCTGAAGGTGTGTGTTAAACTCACTTTGAGGTCTGTGTTCACTCATTCCAGAAAGCTAGTGATGTGAAATTTTAATGCGGAAATAGGAGGAACATCTTATATCTTACTGAATGTCTATGCCATTAGAAGAAAATGGAGCTCATGGCAATTGCCAAGACATCCTGTGAAGAAAAGGGTGAACTTATTCTGAGGATGTTTGAGAATAGATGCATAGGTTAATCATCATTTATTTATCCAAGTTCATTTAAAATTTGGAAGACTTTGAGGAAATTAAAAGTACAGCTAGAAATGATCAGCCTGGGCTTATATTTAAAATGGTCAGGATTTTGTTGAGTAAAACCCTCTGATGTAACATACTGCTTTATTTTGAGCTGATTTATTAACCAATTAAAGAAATATATCTTTTTGCTTCAGTCCAAAAGCACTGCATCCTTGCCCCAGACATAAACTGAAAAGAGATTTCTTTTAAAAGTTTTTCAGTTGTGCTCCCATCCTGGATGACTTCACTAGGAGATATGCTGGTGCTTGTCCAAGAGCTCCCCCTAAACCAGCTCATACTTTCCTCCATGACTAGCTCAAAAAAATCTTCACTCAGGACAGAATTGTCAGAGAGAAAACAGTGTCTGAGGTCCAAGGTGGATGTTTCTCTCTCACTGGATGTACCACAATATTTCCACACCGCTAGTTTTTCTCCCCTCTCCTTCTTGTGCCTCATAGAGGGAAGACCAAGACTAAGGTAACTAAGACATTATTTTCCTAGGATGTACATTTTTGTTGTTGTTGTTCTGATTTGCTTTAATCTGTAAATTGTAAAATATTATAGACTTTCAACTAGAATGTCCCAGGTTGTCACATAGTAAAAATTATCTTATTAGCTCTTAATAATTTCCTGGGAAATGGCAGGACTTTTGTTAGGACTGGAGCTAGCCTGGTGATTGTACAAAAGGTTTTAGGCCTGCTGGTCTTCTTGGAGAAACCTTCCTCCATTTTGTTCTCTGTTCCAGACCGGTCTGGTTCATTTAGTCAAACAGCATATTCAAGCAAGGTATTCACCAAGCAAGACGAATGTTCTTATCAACTTGACAGCAGTCTCACACAGATGAGAGAGGACCACAAAGGTCCACTTGCTCTGAACAGCTTCATTATTCCTGGTTGCTTTCTTTTGAAAAGAAATTTAGTGCCTGTATGCTCTTTCTTCTGTTTCTATCACTTCCTGCAACATTTGGTAAAATGGTGGGAAGAGGCTGCTATTGCTGCTTCCTTTTCACATCTTGACCTAATAACAGAGTTTGCCTTGGAACACTATTACAATTCATGTACTTGATACAAACAGAAAAGCCTACTTCTGCTTTGTCTCATAGTTTTATTCACACTCATTGGTGGCCACCCAAGTGAACTAAACACAGTGCTTCAAAGTGATCTCATATAAAATGAAGGCAGTTTTCCTTAGCAGATTTCATAAAAAGACTTTTCAAACTACAGGTGGAAAAACAATAAGAATATTTAGAGTATTAACCAGCAACTGTTGATATAAATCTGATTATTGTAAATAGCGTAATGAGGTAATTGGAACAAGCTGTAGAAGACAGAAAGTATTCAATTAGGTTTTTATCCCTGTAATCTCATAAGATAATATTTCGGAAATCAGAAGCCTACATCCACATGTCCATGTTTTAATAGTATTGTTTTCTATTTTTAAATAAAGGAAAAATTAGAGAATCTTTCCCCTTCAGCAGTGGCAGTGGAATAGTCAGCTGGAAGTTCCATTCCACGAAGTGACATTTCTTTTCCAAAATAAAACATCTGAATGTTCTGCCAATCACGGAGTCCAGTTGGCCTAATAGTCTCTATTGCTTTGTGCAGGAATAGGACACGTGTTCAGTGCTGAGCACTTTGGAGAAATTCAGCTTAGAAAATATTACTGACCAGTACAATAAATCACCATCTGGAATTTGCTAAAATATCACTCCTTATGTCATTTGTACATCAAGATAGTTCTTTGCATCTTTAAACTGAGGTAATTTTTTCAGGAAATAGTCCCTTTTCAATTTATTTGTATGTAAATGTTTATAACTATCTTTTCCTGTATTTTCAAATGCATGAAATCATTGCCCTCTCTGCATTCTGGCAAAGTGCTTTTGGAAAGGGCATCAGTACAATTTTCTTCCATCATTCTGATCCTCTAAGCAGACCAGGTAAATTACATGTAACGGATGCCTACATAAACCACAACCTGCTTAGTTCCTCTTCAGCACAGCTAGGTGAAGAAGACCCCTCTCCACTACTCTTTGCTCAGTCCAGGAAACCCCCAATGCCTAGAATATTTTTTTATTAATTCTTATTAATTTTATTTAAATTAGATAACAAGATAGTTTTGAGTAATCTAATATGGTCTAGGAAACCAGAGGACTCAGTAAAATACAGTTTAATAATTTCAGATTCAACTCTTAAATAAGGTATTGGGATGGACAACATATATGACTGAAGGATTCTGAGCACCCACAGCTTTAAATGCAGTGTTTGGCTTCTCTGATATTCAGATCATGATTAACTCCAAACTCTGAAATCACGGAGGAGAACAAAGGTCTCAGGCTGGAGAAGAGGCAAGGGCATGTTTTTTAAAACCATTATTTTGATTTTTAGGTACCTTTAAATGTGCTTTTCCAGTGCAGATTGTCCCTAAATTTCCCTCTGTGTTGTCTTTTCCTTTCCACTGTGTCCTATGGTGAGTTTTCTGTTTTGCCCTTATTGTTTGGTTGGGGAAGGGTTGTTTTTTTGTTTGTTTGTTTGTTTTTGTTTGATTGTTTTGTTTTGTTTGTTTGGGGTTTTTTTTTGTTTTTAGATCTGAAGCATAATTTCAATTGCATTAGTTCAGATGATATCTTCGGGAGTAGATTCCAGAGAGCTGACTGTGGAGAAAACATCATGAGATGAAAACACATGCTGCCTGTGAGACATGTCACCCTTGAAAGCTCACTGTGACACGGAATGCAGCTCTGCAGCCCACTAACTTGCTCTCTGTCAGACAGATGAAATGATGGTGAGAAAGAGCTGCTGCCGCTAGGCAATAGCAGAGCACTGGGAGGGGCAATTTGAAGGGACAGTAGCAGAGGATGAAATAGCAGAAGGACCCCAGAGGGCAGGCATGAGAGGCAGTAACAGTATTTTGCATGAAATGAGTGAAGGAGGAAACAGCAAAGCTTACTCAATGGCAAGATGGGCACCCCAGTGCAACATGCAATGCCTGAATGTGGAGGAACCTGTAATGACACTGGTGTACAAGACACTATGTTAAATTCCATCACTACTGAGTGAGCTCTCAGTGAAGTGGTAGGCTCAGTCTGATGCACAGGAAGGCTATAGATAGAACAGTGTGGTGCAGGCACTGCCTCACTGGATCAGTTCTTGGAAGCTGTGCAACTGTTTTTGGATGTCATGGCTCCCTGTTTGTTTCACTTGCAAATACAGATGTGACCATGAGCTTTCGGCTCCCTGAGTGGTTCCTTCAGTGACTGTTCCAGTCTCTGTTTCACAATCAATTAGGCAGATCCTAGTATTTTATTTGTTTAATGCACTTCCTATAATTACAAGACATAAGTTTTAATCATTTGGATTAATAGAAAATTTGGCCAAAATTCATTCCTGTTAGAGGAAAGAGGTTACTTTTCAATACTCGCTCATTAGAAGGGTCTAAAAAGCCACCACGATTTGGTTTATTTTTAGCTTAAGCCTTGATCTTACATTTTGACTATCTGGTTGAGTACTACATCTGCATTTTCTGGGGCTCTGAATACAATAGACTGAAGGACATATTTGCAGGTTTAAAGTCATAGATATTGTTTTACCTGTTAAGTACCCTGTTCAAACAGGATTCCTAATTACCTAGTCATCAACAGGTATCATCATTAATGTATTATCATTAAATGTGGTCCCCTAATCAAAACTCCATAGTTAAATACTCTGAATATTTAAATTTGTGGGAGACAGAAAATGACACTGGAATTGGAGTAGAGCACTTGATAGTAAATGCAATGTTTTAGAAATTACCAAACATTTCAGTGACAATATCAGAATTAAGTATTTCCTAGCTGTACACTCTAACCACTGTAAAGGCTGGTTTTTGCAGTCTCTAATAGAAACATATTTTAATTACTTTTCTATTCTAAAATATACAGGAAATAATTATGAGGACATTAGTAAATGATACATCATCTTAAGATCAGTTTTTGCACGCAGCTAGTGCATGAAATAAATGATGCAGTCAAACTGATGAAGTTTTAATTTGAAAGTCATTTGTTTACATAGCTGCTGGTTTTAAAATATTAGAAGCCAGATAAACCTCCTCCAAACTGGTGGCATAGTTGAGGTACATTTGCAAAATGCTTTCAGAATGAAGAAATTAATAAAATAGCTAGTAAAACATAGTGATTTCTGAAAGTATTAGAAGTATTTTATGTCAGTGATACCTACTTTGTTCCTCTCACTTCGGACCTCACAGACTGATAAGAAAGGAAAAGCGTTATAACCCAGAAGTAAAACTGTTGCGTGATTATAACCCTGACAACCTCCTCCTAATGAGCTTCCCTGCAGATAGAGAGAAGAAACAGCTTTGATCTCTCAGAGTGAAGGATCTGAATGAACCACTGTTTTAAGGAAAGGAATCTGATGAGGCCTACTCTCCTAGTAATCAAAGTCACAAGCTACCATTTGAGGTATTTGTGAAATTCAGATAAGATTAGTTGCTCCTTGGATAAGCCACTGCAGTCAGTAGGAGATAATTTTGTCTGGGATATGACCACAGGAAGTATCACAGTGGGAAATGTAGAATAATCTTGCTGAATATTTTCCAGGGTAGAACATTTTCTATTAGAAAATGTAAAGCAACTTTAAAGGTTTGTAATCACTGTCATGATTAACAATTCTATCTCATCAGCATTATCATCATTACTACCATTATTTGACAATGTGCTTCAAGCTGTATGAAATTTAGAAGAAAGACAGTCCCACCACTAAATAGCTCAAATTATAAAAGAGAGGACATACTCATTTTTTATGATAACTCCCCTGAAGTTTGTGCTACTGCCTTATTAATATTAGAGCCATGTTTGACTTGAGAGTGCCTCTTGCATTTGCTAAACATGGATATTAAACAGATGTACATATGTATATAATGAATAACAAATATGCTGATAATCTATCAATTTCCTCTCCCTTATCACCTCTTTGCCCACTGGAAATGGGATAGAATAGCATCTCCAGAAGTGTCAGGCTGGGAAATGAAAACAGGCATATTGGTGCTTATTTTAGTTTATATACGTATATGAGCATTTAGAGAAACAAGGGATATCTCAACAAGGAGCACAAGAACATCTCTGCCTGAGAAGAACTCTTTTCTGAACTGAACCACAGTTCAGGCTTGGGACAGAGCATTTCCTTGCTGCTGTATTACCTGTGGCCAGCATAAGTACACACAGCACATGGCTTTTTTCTGATTGACAATTTGATCATGACAGCCTTGAAAAACAAGAGTGGCCATTTAGATATATAAAGGAAGCAAGATGGATTTCAATAAGGTAAAAAACTCCAAAACAGTTAGTTTTAGATTATTTTAAATTTTTAGAAGAAATAGCCTTTTGCAAAGAAATAATAATTGTTCTATAATGCAATAAATAAATAAATATCATCTGATCAGCAAAACTCTCCCCACTGCTAAACAAGGGTATTCTTTTGAATGGATTCTGACATGTAAGGGTCATACAAAGGACCCAGAAATGTAATTTTTTTTTCATTTGAAGCTATTATAAAACATCTACATTAATTTCCATCAGATTTTGAGACCAGTTTATAGGGCATATGGGAGTTGCAGAGATCAGTGACTCATTTCAAGCTGTCATTATTATTTGTGGTGAGCCAGAAGCAACTGATAACAGCATATTATCTGTTGAGAGAAAAGAAGGCAAGAAAGGGATTATGTTTTGTTGCTAATTTAAAATTAATTGCTCCCATCAAAATACAACCTTGAGAATTTAATTAAGCAGCTGCCAAATACTGATATTTAAGTATGTTAGGTATCTCATGTCAGCCTACTAAACAAATGATACAATCAAGATGCAAACTCCTTTGTTTGATTGAAGACTGAACTTTTTCACTTCTTAGTCCCCAAGCCACCTGGCTGTGTTTGGAGAGTGTGGGATGGTAGCTATTCTAACTCTTATCTAATGATAAGATTCTCATCATCAAACACATGCTCCAGAAAGCAAATATTAAACTCTTTTAGGCTTATAAAGTCTTCCTGTTTCTCTAGTGAAAGAGTATGTTTTGAAGACAATAAATTCCAGGGCCTAAGTGGTAATATTTTTTGATGATCTAAAATTTCTAGATCTTTCAATGCCAATTCAGAAACAGTGAAATTGCTTCAAAAGGCACTGTTCACCCAGTTATACTAAGAGGACAGGATTATTTGAGGTTTCTCAGTTATTACACAACCATCTCCAAACTTAAAGAGAGGCTGATTCTCAGTGCTGTCTGAATAACTCTTTCCAAGTTAGGCTTTTGATTGCTTGTCTCCTTTTTTTTTCAGCTCAGATACATGAAATTAAAAGCCGTTCATGAAAAAGTTTGCTCTAGGAACTCAGCTTTACAGCCCTTCACAACTTTATCCCTGCCAAAAATCTCACGTCACTTCATTTCCTTATATTCTCACTCTACAGTACCAGTCTGCACTGCTTTCACTGTCATTTCATGTCCACACTGACACTTCAAATTAGAACTTTTTCCTAGCACTGCCCTTCATCTGACACCATTTCTTTATTTACTTCCCTTTCAACACACACACTGCCCTTCATCTGACACCATTTCTTCATTTACTTCCCTTTCAACACACCATTTTTTATTGTCCACTGCTTAGAAGAATATTCACATACTGTAGCAGCTTTATTTCTAACTTCTACATGAAAAAAAACCAACCAAATGTGCTATTGCCTCTTGTAGAGGCAGGAAGATGAGCTATGTGAGCAAAATCATGCTTTGTGTGAATTGTTAGATTTCCATGGATTACCAAGGGGCCACAAATTACAATTTCACCAGCCAAAATTATTTACTTAAATTGTCCTGAATTAACAAAGAGTTTCAATTTGGACAGATATCATTCTTCAAAACACTTGAGTGAAAATACTACTTTTGTCTGAATCTATCTGTGTATATGAGTATCAGTGACTAATTCAGTGTAATAAGAGCAGAAAAGTATATTAAAGCTGCTGATGCACTAGTCTCTGTTAGATGAGGCCAAGGATGCTTCTTAAGACTAGATTTAACCTAGTCTCCAAGGCACACTGTTTCCATGACACATCCATGTCACAATTTTCTGGGAGAAATAGTGTTCAGTGCAGACTGTACATGACAGGTTCACACATCTGCAAAAGTGGGCATCTAACACCAAATTTCTGATTCCAGTGTTAAAGTAAATTTAGTAACTTGATTTTTGTGTTGAATGTGATTGACCTTTGCTGGAACTGTACTTTTTCCTTTCTCTCTTTTCCAATTCAGTCTTTTCTGAAAGAGTTCATTATTTTCCAAAAGCCTTTTTTCTTTTACATTTCTTGATGAAGTTACAAAAAGACTGTTGTTCATCTGACATGGGCCCTTCAGACAAAATCGGGTAGGATTTGTCTGTTGATTGCAGGACCTTAACTATCACCAAATGCGTCCACAGAGTTTTCTGTTGTAGTTTTGGGATTTTTTTTCTCTTTACTGCAATCATAAAATGCTGTTCACTGCATTTCTGCATTTGGCTGTGAAAAGGGCAGCATCTGCCTCCAAATGGGAGGATATTTAAGATTTTTTATATTTGTAGACAAGAAGTGGTTGCTGGAATGGAAATATTGAGGTTCAGAACCTCTGCTTTACAGCACTAGGGGATGCATCTCATATTGGTGGATACACGTATGTATACGGTTACTTTTTTGTATGTCCAATAGACACTGAACTCATTTATATATATTCCTAGGGTCAGAGATATAAGAGATGCTCCTACATTGCAGTGATGCTCCACCCATGTGGATGCTGGATGCCTGCTAGCTGGTCAGCAGCTGCAACATCAGACTTTATGTCCCATGTATTTTCCCCATATACATTATTTCCTGATTTATAACATGAAACCAGACTAAATACCAGGTGAGCTGCAAGAATACTGCAAGAATTCACACTGACTGTAGTGTGCATTAGTTTCTTTGGCAAAAGTGAGGGGAAGAAAATACAACCATTATCTAGAGTATACACTTGTATATTCCACAGCAGTGTAAGTACTCTATAGACAGTAGAAGACAGCTTCTTAAAACTGAGAGCATCACAAAGCAAGTGAATATTGAGTAGTCTGGACCAAAATCATCACCACATACACCTGTTCAGTATCAGCATCAGCAGTCATATTCCACAAATTAGATATGTGACGGATTTTGGGTGTAAAGCAAGAAATCAGCTTTTGTTATTGGCTATCAAAGAATTGTCCCAAATGCAAAATCTTTGAAGCATCCATATCCAATACTGACACTCAAAGAGACCTGTTTTGAGAACTGATTTGCCTGAACCTGGTATGTAGTGTTGATAAATTCATATCAAACAGCTGTGGAGATATTTGTCAGGAGAGCTGACTTTCCTTTGGCTCTTTTATCAACCAATAAGATTTGTAACTGTTGGCTAAGAGACTTGAGAGGGATTCAGTTTTGAACAGCAAGAAAAATGCATACTTCTTTTCAAGATGAATATAAATTATTACCATTTCTTAAGGAGCCTTCAGTTTGTGTTATGTGGCCTATAAGCACCTCTCTAACTGCAAAATTACATACAGCACACAGCAAAGTGTGGTTTATTTCTTTTTTTTTCTCTCAAAGGGTTTAAAACTGGTCTTGTATTAGTAGGTTAAATGCATTCACTTCTAGAAGATGTGACAGCCTGAAGTAATAAAAGAATTGAAAGGTGAAAGGGTTATCAACTGAAGAAAATTGTCCTGATACCAGTCTCCTGCAATAGTGAGCAGATGAGTTATGTGATTTTAAATGAGATCTCTTTGATAAATTTTCCATGCTAAACCAGAAAAAAAACTCAAGAGAATTACTATTTTGCATTTGTCCCTCATATATGCAAAAGAATAAAATTCTTTATATTAAAAGAGAATGTTTTTATAGAAGTCTTTACCTTTTTTTCCTGAAAATAAAGGCATACGACATGTTTTGTTTCTAATTCTAACATGCTTGTGCATATATGAGTGAGTCTATGTATATTTATTTCTAGGTACCAGACATATATTTTCGGTTTATGCATGGCAAATACACATATCCACACATGGAGAAAACTTAAACAGTCTGCCTTGAAGTCTTCTAAACTACAAATGTTTAAACAGAATTCATCAAGGTTTGGTCAACTTTGACCTGCTCATTTTAAAACAGTAGTAGATCTCAGTTTTATTAGATGTATTTTACAAAGGTTATCTTGCTGCTGCTATGCAGCAAGGGAATTTTTTTGTCTGTCAGGTTTAAATCACGTTTCAGAAGATTTTCTGGCTATTATGGCTAAACATTAAAAGTAAGAAGGAGGCAAAAAACCCAAATCAAAACAAATCTCTCTCTCTTCAACATAGCTGCATTCAGCTGGGAATTCCATAAAGTTTTACAGACTTCCCACTTTACCATAGGCAAAGCCATTCTTCTGTGGTTTAAATCTTCCCTGCAAGATGAAGGATTAAAATGGACAGAGGTATTAGTGCAATTCCATGTCCATGAATGAACTGAGAGTGGTACAAATTGAAAAAAGGTACTGAGTAGCTAAAGCTGTCCCTTTCCATATTGAAAGATCCCAAGCTGCAGGCTAAGCGGGAGCAAGAACTCTGTAAACTCTGTAAACCCCAGGAGTAATTTCAAGCCTCGCACTTGCCCATGATATGCCTTGGATCTGCTTTATAGAGCCTCATCACATAGACAAAGATCATGAAAAAGGAGGAGGATAGCAGTATTCCTGACTCCACAATCAGAATTAATGGATGCATCCACTAAGTACCTCTGACAGGTAAATAATAATGTCACCACTTGTAATGACGTGTCTTTAACAGAACCAAAAGTCTCAGCCTAAGTGTAGGCTCTCATCAGATAATTTCACCAACCTGAATAACACCCACCCCTTTCTCTAGACCTTAGATATTGTCACATGTTGACCTAATCCCTCCTACTCCAATTTCCTGCCCTTCATACCAAAGCAGAGCCTTCAAGCCATCCATAAGTGATGGACCCCATTCCACACCAGCCCCTAGACTGTGCCCAGGTCGGTTCCAGTGAGAGACCATAACTCCAGCCACCCCTGAGCCAAGGATCGTGAAGGATAGGGAGGAGTTTCCTCATGCAATTCAGTTTACTACCGCATTCCCAAGACTCAGTCTCCTGGCCATCCCTTCGTGTCACCCTGGTTACACTTAATAATTTTGCACCAGATTCTTGTCTCAGTTTCCTTCTGGGTAATGTGTTAAGAGTATTTATCACTGAGGGCTGTGTAAGTACAACATGTAACAGTACCCAAGAGTTCTTAAAATAAAGAGTCAGAACAAAAAACTTGGACTAAATCAGATGTGAAACTTCAGTACCTTTTAATTAACAGGGCAGTTTTGGGGTTCCAACAGCAGCCAGCCTGTGCCTCAGGAGAGCAGCAAGAAGGTGGATTGCTTACCCCCAGTGCTTGGTAAGGGGATGAGAGACAAGAGGTACAAGTTGAAACTAAAAATGAATGTCTCTTCCAACCTTAATGAATCTTTGATTCTAAAGGGGTTCCATTTACATGTACTTAGAGGAGAGGCTGTGCAGGCCCCATCCTTGGAGGTTTTCAAGACCCGACTGGAAAAAATCCTGAACATCCTGGTCTGATCTCATAGCAGACCCTGCTCTGAGCCTTTCAAGGTCCTTTCCATACTGAATTGTTCTGTGATCCTGTAATTCTACAAGTTCAAACAGAATCACTGGTAATCAATGTTTTGTGGGTTTATTTGAAGTCTCCAAACTTCTTGAATCAATAATAAAACAGAATATCTTTATTAAGGATGTAACTGGATTTTTTTGCTGTACAACTTTTTTTCTTGCAATGCAGGGCTCATGTTATAAATCCAACCTCAATTTAGTGCTGCATTTTATGTCCAAAATAGAAAAAATGTGAGAAAGAAATAAAGACAAGAGAGATCCTCAGCAGTTGCCTAACTCCAAGCTTATTTCTATTGCACAGAAGCCAACCAAACCAGCAACAGTGTAGTGCCAAAGAGCATCAGGACAAGCTGCCAAAGAACAAGCCTTAGGCCTAGCTGCTGCTACTGGAAAACCCCAGACAAATGCCTGGCAAAGAGATGGCCTCAGACTTACATAGTGTTATTGTGGAGGAGGGAAAGATGACACAATTTCCTGCACAATATTTATACACTTGTGCCCTGGAGATCTGGATTCTCACTTCAGTGGATATAAGAAGCAACTGCAGGAAAGGCAATTCTGTTGCCTAAGGTGTTGCTGTGACTATTTGTGCTTTTTTTTCTTTGTAATTTCTATTAAATTCCTAGATTCCCACAGTGATGTTAAATCAATGAGAGTATATCATCATCATGCAGAGGACATTGCTTTGAGAACAAAGCAGTCAGCAGCTAATGAAGAAATAAGGTTATCAGAAAGGTGATATGAGGTGTCATAGTCAGGTAGAAACAGTACTGAAAATGAAGACTGGTTGTCTTCACTCCCTCCTATATGGACTTCATCCTTTCTTCTTGGCTCATTCCCATCCAAACAGATTGTGAAGCTTATATTGCTGTGTAATTACAGCAAAAGCCAGTCTTTTAGCTTCACTGTCACATGTAGGCTCCTAACCTTATGGATGTCTTTTGGGACAAAGGCATATATAGCTTGCACAATTTATGTCAAACCCATAATTCTGATGCCATTTCACATCCACACTTGTTACAAGGTCACCAACGGGCATTTCTCCCAGAGCATTGCATCATTTTCTAATAGATATAACTGTTCCTGGACTATGCGTGGAGAGGCAAAGAGGGTTGGGGGGTGAAGAATATTTAGATTATTGTGAATAAACATTAGCATTATTGGGAAGAACTAATAAAACTCTGAGGGAACAAAAAAGATTTATTAACGTGACAAGCATATAGATAAGCTTTTATAAAAGACTTTGTGATTATGCTTAAAACTTTATGCGTACTTCTTCAAAAGTGCAAAAAACCTCTCATTGCAGGTAAAACTAATTAAACAGCTGCTCTTCAGATCTTCTGAGTGGTGGAGTTATGTTAGTGTTGATATTTTTCTAATCCATAGAATTCATGGAATGATAACTGAGTTAAGGATCCTTCTATGATAAATTCTGTGCATTGATATACTAGGAGACAGTTCAGCTTAGAAAAATTTACAAGCTAAACAGACAAGAAAGGCAAAAGGCTGAAAAAGTGAAAGATGTCATAAATTGTTTTCACAGGTAATCTATCATGCTGGCACCAGAGACCGGCCATTTTTATGATTCAGTCTGTGATTAAACCACATTGTCTACTGAAGTGAACTTCATTTTGAATCTAGAAAAATAGCATATACAAGGTAAATTAGATAATGATCTATTGATGTACCAAGGTAAAGCAAATGTGAAAGAATGAGACTTGCACTAGCATATGAGAACACTTCCTCAAGTTTGCAGTAGTAGAAGCAAGCTACACAGCCAAAATATATTCAGTTTGGCAGGAACAGACTATTAGAAGCAAAACCTGTCCCTTTCAAAAGTTTAACTGTTTCTACTAAAGATCTGTCAAAGTGACATGCATTAGCTATCAGCTTCTTACTCCAGTCTAATATAACGTGACGTGTATGCAGGTAGTGTGATGGCAGAATACCAACACTGGTACTTTTAAAGCAGACAGCTGTTACACTCAGCTCTTACTTAAAGTGCATGAAAATTGGTGTTATGCTGCAAGCAATTGACAGCAGAGCAGAGTCCAAAAGAATACTCTTGAATGAGGTGGAAATGTTATGTTTTCTTAGTGTTTGCCATGAATTTTGTCCCAGTGCCAGAGTGGTTTCTATGTAGACTTCTTGCAGACTGAAACAGAAATGATGGCTCTACTGCAGCTTTTCCTCAGCCTGTAGCAATTTATCAGCACGATACCAATCTCTGAAATGTCTAGCTGTTGTTCTTCTCTGAAAACACAATACAGCTAAGATAAACAGTGGTGCTTTACAGAGAAAAGACAGAAAGATAAATACAGGTTCTAAAATGACAACCACTTTTCTTAATTTTGAAAAATTTGTTACTAGAAACGGAAGTTCCCAGGCAGGAGAAGGAAATAGAGAAGACTAACTATTTCTCTGTCTTGGAACAACTGAGGACTTCAGCTTTATTTGTTATTTCAAAGGCCCAACATATACAACACCATGTATAAAATAAAATATCTCTCTGTGCAGAATGTCAGAGATTACTCTGCAAAAATTATTTTTTAAAATAGCTCTTGATTAAATAAATAGACCTCAGCTGAAGAGGAGTTATTCCTTCAGTGTGGACTGAAGGGCTTAGAATACATAAGAATGAACCATTTCTCTAGGAATTAAAAACAAGAAGTGAAAAAATAAAAAGATAATAGAAATTGAAGTATTTACCAGCTAAACCAACACTAACATAAGAAACATATAAACACCTCTCTAAAAACCCAAAATATTTACCACAGGACAGCAGCTATTTGCCTTTGCAACATGTGAGAGACTAGCACTAACTTCCCTCTGCAGAATGTGGCATTAAGAGGCTTCCTTTAAAGCCTACTGGGAGTAAAAGAACTCTAAAACACACTTATTTTTCAAGGTCAAAACTGAAACTGCCCTCCATCCTGTGGCATTTTAGAAGGCAGAAGTAAATCCCAGTGGACCTCTCTTGCTTTAAGCTTCTCCCCACCATGGGAAGGAAATTTAATTGCGCCATAGTCTGATCTCTTTTTCTCACATGCACAAATCCATAAGGATGATCAAATTTTACCTTAGATACCTGAATGTTTTCTGTCTAAGCTAGTAATCCTTTGCCCGTCACAGTCAAAAGAAAGAAACAGCTAACTAGTAGAATCACAATCACTTCAGCTTTTTCAGGCATCTAACTTTCTGCCCAAACTAGGTTCTCTGAGAAAAAAACCTGTGCATGTCTCAGCTGTGCCCTGACTCCATTGTAAAAGTGACCTGGATGTTCACCCGTCTCCTTCTTTACTCTGGTTTCCATACAGAGCAAGCTTGAGAAAAGAAAAAACACTCATCAGAGGTCTGTTTATTTTCAATTAGAGGTAATTGATACTATTTGTCATCTCAAATATTTACCACAGTTAGTTGTCTCCAAAGAAACACTGCAGGTGGAGGGGAAGGGTAGTGTTCAGACCTAAATGATTACAGTTGAGTGTGATGATCTCTCTCAAAATTAATTTCAACATGTTTGGCATCTTGTATTCCATGACTTACTTGCATTACATCAGGTAATATTTCCAATTATTACACTTCATTAAGCAATCTTTGACAGCAACATCCATTACTCAGCATAAAGACTACTATCTGCCCATTGAATTTCTCCTCCGTATGTGAAATAGGTAAGTTAATTAGAGTTTGGCAAAATTACTGGAAAAAGATAGGTTGTATCCACTGGAATGAAAATCTGCACCAATAAAAGTTCTACAGCTAGTGATTAAAAACCCATGTAATTTTCCTTGTCTCAGAGAACATAATTATGGATTTAGATGTTCTTTATTAACTGATTTTGTTTCTCTCATTAAACTTAGTTTAAGAGGAACCCTCACTTCAACTATTAACTGTGCAAGAATCAAAGATACATGATTCAGTGTGATGCTTATTGACTAGTTCTCTTACAAACATGTTTCTTTTAGATTTTGAGGGCAGACTTTACTCACAGGTTACTGCAACTTCTATCTCTACTACAATCTGTACTGCTGCAAATATTCTTATAATCTACAATAAGTTTAGATTTTTTTTCTGTTATCAATAAAGCCTTTCTGTCTTCAATGAAAGGCAAAATTTCAGAAAGGTTTTATAGGATTAGCATAAAGAAAAGGTTTTGAGGGGTTTTTATTTTTGTGGGAGAAATGTTGGAAGTCCCTATATTCAGAAGAACAATGAAAGATTCTATACATATCTCTATACGGTCCGTTGATAAAATTCAAAAAATTAGTTTTCCATATATTGTTACAGATTCTGGTACCCTTAAGAAATCATCAAGAATAAGATTGTCTGCTGAAGTCTGGAGGGTAGTTTGTAGAGCAAGACCCAGAAAAATGGATACAATCCAGCTCAAGAATGATGCCTTTGAAACAAAATCTGTGGTGTAGAAATGAATAACTACTAGAGCACATAGCTGCCAACTCTGGAATTTAGCATTCCACATTTCACTTAACCATATAAAATGAAGAGCACCCATGTTCAAAGGCAAATGTAGTAAAACAGTAATTTTATAATGTGCATATTATAGGTCAAGCATGTCTAATGTTCCCAAAGCAAACTACAACAATATCACTGAAAAATATTTACCATGGAATAGCATAAGCAAAACATAATAATGATAAAATATATTTCTATTGTCTCTCTCTTTGGCCACTTCATTATATTTTAATAATAGATGAGGAAGCTTGGAGCATATATCAGAATCTTCTCTTGCTTTTTCTGAGCTTAGTTCTAAAGATTTTACTTCCAGTAATCAAAGTGTTACCCATAATAAGGACTCATTCAGTGCAATGCTACTTTTTTTTTTCAGGTAAGCTCTTTTCCAACAGGAACTTTCCCAGTACACCATAATGTTTCCATATTTTGCTTTCAAGTATTATTCTTTTTTCTTTTAAACCCCAAAACATTTATTGGTATTTTCACACTATTTCCCAAACACTACAAGAAGGAACTTCATTCAAGTTATACAAAGAGGAGTCCCCTAACTCAAAAAATCCAGGACAACAGCATACCAGCAAATGCTGGTCATGATTTCAAGAAGGAAATAGTACATATGCTTTCATGACATGAGCATAAGAATAATAATTTTCAAGTTGCATCATTCCTGAATAACATCCCTGTTCAAAAGTACTGGAAGTTTCCATTTGGCTTTTGAGTGTCTTCAGCTGTCTTCCTTTCCTATTGTAATATTAAGAAAATACAATTTCTATCATAGAGGATCCTAGCATTTATTTAGGATATGAGGAGACAACCTTTTAGAGGTACTAGGATATTAGATGCACCAGAAAACCTGATATGAGGAGTAATAGATACCTGATAAGATAAGCATGTATATGCCCTTGGTATGGCTGCCTGTTTTCACCATGAAATGCATTTTTTATTTATAGACTTTACACTATTACCCATGGGTGATAGCTGCCAGTAGGAAGAGGATTATAGTTTATACCTATTCAAATACTCTGAAATAATCCCAATTATTTCAAAAGACTGAAGCACAAAGCCAGGCCTGCATAAAAGCTTGGGGAATTTTTTTGTTCTGTTGTGGAGGAGGTACAAATCTGTTGCCTGAGACACCTGAGATTTTCATTGAGAAAAAGGTGAGGGTTGACACATGCAGAGAGCTAGCATTTGTAGTTTGCATTATCTTTGTTTGGTGAAAAGATTATAAATCAGTCAACAGCAAATTCTAAGTACTGCTGACAGCAAGGAAAGTGATAATGGACAGAAAGAAAAAAGGAAGAGGGACAATGAAAATGTGTAGAACAAGTACAGGAGGTTGTATGGTCAAAGGACCTGTCTAAAGTCAGTCGGTATATTTCAAAGTATTCTCCTGGGTCACACATGATTTTTCCATTCTTAAGACTTCAGTATCTCTCAGGTCTTCTTCCTCACTAACTTTTTACATCACCATGCAGACAGATGTCCTAAGCTACAGTCAGATTAATAAATAAATAGGCAAAGTCTACTACACAAATGTGTAATAGAAATCAAGAGACCTAAATAGCTGCTAGGAACTTGAAGCCTGGTTCTATCATCACTTAGTGGGTGGGATTCAGATAGCAATCGCTGGAACATAGCAAAATTTCAGAAAGGCTCAGAATTTATGAGACTCCCCACTTATGCCTAATTGAAAGATCAGGAAAGTTAGCCTGGGTTCCAAGATCTGTGATAGTAATCATGCAAAACTCAGTGGATTTGGAGCTTGTGAGTGACACAGACATTTTCTTCATTTGAACTAACATTTCATAATTATTTATCATCTCAAAAAGACATCACAGCATGAAGATTGTGTTATATAAATTCACACCTATTTGCATTGATGATTCTTTGCCTTTAGCCTTTGGTAGAACAACATAGAAGGAATTAATTCACGCATTATATTCACTTGATTTTTTTTATTAGATATGCCATCAAAAGCTATTGTAAAGACCTCAGGATTGACAGAGCATGCTTTATTATGTCAGCATAAAAGCAAGTTATCACCTGAACAGAAGCATTATGAATGAGCCATAACATCAAGTACATGTTCTGAAAGGCTCTGAACAATAGCTGCAATAACACAGCACAAATGTCACTTGTGTAAATAAAGTATAGAAACTAAATAAACTCTTATCCTTCAGGGCATAGATCAACAAAGACCTTACACTCAGACTAAAAACGAAAAGGATTAAATCTTGTCATTCAGTGCATGTGCATTGCCTAGAACAATGGGACCACTGGGTTCCTACTGCTGTAGTAACAATCACCACAAAAATCAAGGTGTGATAGTTGCAGCAATTGTTATTTTTAATGAGGGTATAAAGAAACCTTTCCCTATATGTGGGGAGCATCAAATGATGATTTCTTACACTGCCTTCAGAAATATTGGCCACTACACAGTGCCTTGAGCAGCAGTCTCAAGTTCAAATCTCTAATTGTCTACACAAGCTGCATTCACATTAGCAAGGCTTGATTGGAGCATATATATTCAGATGTCAGTGCTGAAGATGGAATAATCCCTTTATATACACTTCAGAAGCTTAGTTTTGAACCAGCTCTGGCTTTGTACTGTAAATTTCAGCCCATTTCCTCTTGCTGCATGTCAGGTGCAATGCCAAAAAGCATCTTTTGAGTTATGTTGACCCAAAAATGTATTGATTTTCTGTGATTCAAGACCACTCTGTGATGCAATCCAAGAAGCAGTTGGAGGGTTTAATTGGATGATTAACTTCAGAAGCCTGTTCCTGACCTGAAGTAAATTGCTGTTGTAGACACACCAGTCTTGGCCTCAGAGAGCACACCAAAGTACCACTGAAGTCCTCCATCTGGAACGCCCGAAGGAAAACCCTAACAAGCCCCAGGTGTCACAAAGCAGTTCAGTGCACCCTTTGAAGCCATCAGGAAAACCTACACCCTGGTGCCTCATGACATGAGCAACCTGAAATGCAACACAGCTGTGAGCATGTTCCAGTGTCAAATGTCTATTCAAAAGCTGTGTGGCAGAGGTAGCACACGCTGCTCTCTTTTATTTATTAGTGTCTCTATGTTATTACACTAGCAAGAAAAAGCCCATAATGCACATAAATTCCATACAGTCTCTCACCAGTAAGGACTAAGTATCAAATTTTGCTCCTTAGAAGTTGTTAGTCCCTCAATGACAAATCAGAAAAGGCCCATGAAGACAATCACATCTTTCCCATTCTTCCCATCATTTCTCAGGCATTCTCAAACCTTCTGCTTCCCTGACTACGGGGCTCTTTTCTGGTATTGTAGGCTGACTGAGAAGACCAAATTTGCCAGACAAGCCAAATCTGTCTAGCAACAAGGTACACCAGAGCTCAGGATAGCAGAAATACAACTTGATGCCAGCCCCAAAGATGTGTGTGTAACCTAAGACATTGACTCTCGTTCCAGCTCCTGTAAGTAGCTTTGTCCAGACATGCCAGGTTGCTAAGGCCAGTCCAGGCAGACATGCCATTTCTGAACACACAATGGATTCATCATGCAAGAAAACAAAAGCACACAGGTAGAAACTAGCCTGGTGGGAATGCGTTTGATTTAGGAATAAACCATACATCATACCACTGTCAAATCTTTAGCTTATCAGGATCTGTCTGCATTTTTACTGGCACCTTTATGTTTCAAATTTTGAGAGAGAATGAAAAACTATGGACATTTTGGGTAATCTTCAAGCATCTGATGAGGACATGGAGAACCACCTCACACAGAATAGGTTATGCAAGCATAACTGCTTTTTAGTTGCTTGCATATGTCATTGCTGAGTCCCATTTCACTCCAGCTATGATTGCTTAAGAGATCCTTTCAAGTCTCCTCATATTGCCTGGCTTTTGTGGAGTCTTAAACTGAGAGTTGAAGCTGACTCCTTGATAAATGCTCCTTGATAGAAGCTCACATGTCTACTGTTACACACCTTCTGGAGAGCTGTGTCTTGGTAATGCTCTTCCTTGGGATATTGTTATGAAGGTTTAGACATCAGACCATTAATACAGTTTTTTTTCTCTCTGGGAATGAAACCCGTAGGTGGACTAGATGTTATCTGACAACTTTGTATCTGGGGAAAGATCTTTATATACAAAATTTTCCAAAACTGTCATATAAACATATACATACATATTTCAACATGAGCAACATATTAACAACTATCTGTGCTCCTGGATGCTGTGAAATCTCTTGATTTTGGACTGGCTTCTAAAATATAAAAATTTAAAGCCCTCAGCCATGTGCCATTTAGATGAAGGAAACTGCCAGGGCAAGGATGGGTGCTGGCATAGAAGTCAAGTCAAAAAGGGCTATTTTTCTTCGTAGGAACTCAAGAGTCTGAGTCCCTGGGCCAATAATTAATATTAACTTGTCCTTTGTGATGTGCCAGTTACACACAGGAAAGAGATTTTATTGGATTCAGGCCATGGTAGAACTTTTCTGATCCCTCTGATTGCTCTGTGAATAATGACTTCAATAGGCATGAACCCTCACTTAAATGCTTTGCAGAACTGAGGCTGGAGTGCTTATCACTGTAAAAGTCACCTATGCTCCTTTGGGTCTTGCTACCGTCCGTCACTATTTTCACATTAGCTCACCCCTTGCAAGAACATTGCTTATGTGGACATCATGAAACAAAGAATTTATGAACTTTGAACCAGCACAAGTAGAAGAAAATATTTATTTGCATAGCTCAGTGCACATATACAAGACAAAGCTATATTTTCCAGCTATCCTTGATATCTTATGTATTTGAAGAAAACATGCAATATCTGTCCCATTGAAGAAAATTCAGATTTAAATTAATCATGTGCTTAATTTTTCTACATGGTAAGTAATGTTTCTTTATATTTTTTCTTTATAAAGATGTGGAATGTTTCAGTATTTACTACACTAGACACCCTACTCTAGTCATTATTTACTATATGTGTACACAGGTATAAGCACAGATATATATATTCAGTATCAGAAGACAATTTTGAAAATAAAGGATGTGCACAAAGGTCAGTGCAGACCTTTGCTCACTGGTACTTTCTCAGTGTACCTTCAGACCCTTTGATCTCAGAGTCTTAGCTCTAAAATGAATATATAACCAAGCTAGGAACAGAGAGCAGAAGCATGAATTAAACAAACAGGGGTGGACACAAAAGGATGTTGGTCAGGTTTGAGGCATTTGCTTGCTTGACTACTTGTAGACCAAGGTGAAAAGTGCAGCTGGCTCCTTGGACTGAACAGAGTGTGTAAACAAGCATGAAAAAGAGATTAACTCTCACCATCGAGAAATGTTTGTGCTCTTGAAATCAATGGGTGATTCGTGACAACAAGAAAAGGGCAAATATTGAGACAAAAAAGCTCCAGCCTGTGATTTGTATTCAAGCAGCTCTTAATATCAGGTAAACTTGTTACAGATACACAAATAACTCATGCACTAGGCTGTGATTTCACTAAGGTAGGAAGAAGTGTTGATGTAGATAGAGTAAATATAAGCAGCAGACTGTCTTGTAACTGATCCCTCTTTAATCCTCCTCAACTGATGACAAATGGCCATTTACAGCAAGCTTTTTTAGGATGTTTAAGATAACTGAAACCCACCAAGGCAGGGAGCTGCAGCAAAAGTGCCATATTCCCACCAGCTAACCAACCTAAACAAACAAATATATATAAAGCAATACACTGCAAATGTCAGAAACCTTTTTATTTTTCCCCAAAGTATGGCTGATGTGATCTACAGGAAAATAAAGTTTCTCTAAGTCTTTATTTAAAGTGTTTGCTGCAATGTTGATACATATATTGGTCTAAATTAAATACAGAGGATTTTTCCTTTTAAAGTTCTGATTTTGCTAGACACACATGAATCAAGTCAGTAGGACCTGCAGTAGGAACCTAGTGCCTGGAGAGGGGTCCTGTCACTCCTGAAAGTAGCAGGTTTCTATCAAACATATAGGTTTCTGCTAGAGGTAATGACTTTTCTCAACCAGCAAGTTCTTAAAATTTTATCCTTATATATAAAACTTCCTTTAAATATACCACCGTGGTGAAAATCCTACTGCTGAGTGTATGTGATTTCCCAGGGCTTTAAATATGCTCCTGTCATACTTCAGATTCAGTCTGTATCAGCAGTCTTTTATTTTGAGAGGCTGAAATGGCAAAATCAGTCCCACTAAAAGATTGACTTGAAGCTCAGAACTGCTGGTATTCTAATATACCCATGGAGCTCTTCCAGAAATTTACCTCACATGACCATTTCTCTGGATAACCTGTTGCAGCATTTCACCACCCTCATAATAAAAAAAATATTTTCTTTATATATGGTTTGAATCTATACTCTTAGTGTAAACCCATTATTTCTTGCCCTGTAGCAACAGGCCCTGCTAAAAAAATTGTCTGCTTCTTCCAAACCAGGCCATTCTATGATTCTATAGCTCATAGAATCATTCTGTGATTCTATGTGATCATTCTTAGAAGACTCTTTTGGGTACTGGAAGGTGCTATGAAGTCTCCCCAGAGCCTTGTCTTCTCCAGGCTGAACAGCCTCTGCTCTCTCAGTCTGTCCTCACAGGGGAAAGGCTCCAGTCCCTAGATTATCTCTGTGGTCTCCTCTGGACCCACTACAAAAGGTCCATGCCTTTCTTGTACTAAATGAGCATATTAGTAGGCAAAGACCACTTGAAGGAGCATGTAGTGAAGTACCAATATTCAAATCTGTGTCTTGGCTTTGTTTATTTAATGGTATTTATGCAGACAGAAGTTCCAAGTTGGACTGGTTCAGTGTAGCCCTCATATGATATTTTTTTGTGCCTTTCCAAGCAGGAAATGCAATTGGCTAGTCCCTCAGGGGATGCTGTGTACCAGACTGAGCTAACTGGCCAATTTTTCATCTTTTGACTTGGTAGCAAAGAAAGCACATGGCTCTGAAGAAGAGAAGCTGCAGCTCTGATGAGAATCTCTGGTTGAAACAGCCTTGTTCAGCTCAGCACTTCATGGTACAGCCTTTATCGAGTAAAGGTGTCTAACTGTTTCCGTGTTTTAATTTACACATTCAGATTAACTTGGCTGCATCCTATAACCTTTAAAATATGTGTGCCATGGCCACATGATCAGCTGTTAGGAAGATTTGAGAGGTTAATATATGCTAAACCACTGTTTCTCTGGACAGGTAGGAACCCAAAGGCAAAGAGATATTTTTTTCTAATCTGCTCCTAGAAGAGAGAAGCTATACACTGTCCTGCATATGGAGGTAGGGGCAAAAATATAAATTACCCTTTCACTTTTCCATTTTTCTCCAGCCTTTTGAACTGACTGGAAACAGTAGTTATGCTATAAATAAAAATGTATTTTACATAATCCAAAACTAATAAACAGTTTCTGAATCCCTGGATAAGTTCTAGTTCTGTTTAGGGGGATTTTGTTATTAATTTTTAAATTGGGATCTTAGAGTCAAGCTGACGCAAGACTATGCAGCCCATCTGAGAACTCAAAGACAGCATTGTTAAAAGGTTAATAAAAAGTTAATTTCCCCTCTTTGTCCCTCCTTAAAAACAATCAAGATATCAGTGCATTTTTCTTCAGACTTCTGAGGTACAAACTGCGCTTTTTCATTCCAGTTTGCTCCAAGAGTAACCTTATTAGTTGCTTTGCCACGAGTACAATGCAAACTGGTAGATGGTACTTTGCTGAAATAAAAATGTATTTGGTTCTATAAAATAATTGCTTTTCCACTATTCTAGTTTATTAAATCAGAACAAAGGATCATAACTGTGATTTGGCTGCCTTTGTTTGTGGAGCATCTTTAAGGATGTTTTTACCCTGATCATCAAACTATAGAAAATATTAATAGGATGGACAGAAGGACAAAATGGCCTTTAATCTTCCCACTGAAGGTGGATTTCTTGCCACCACAGGTCTAGAAAATATCTGGTTAGAGGACAGCAAACAAAGAGAGCCTGCTTCTATGAACTACAGACTAGGATGCTTTTTCAGAACGGTGGAATTTTAATAATTTTGCCTTTGTTTTAAACACACTCATGCAGATACTACAATCAGCTTGTGTTTCTTTTAAAATAGTTTTCTATCTCAGAGCATGCCTGTACCAGGAACTTTTTCAGCTTTGCTAGAGCAGAGCAATCATAAGTCACATTACTGGCCAGGAAGAAGAGAGTTGGGATGAGCAAGTGCTAGAGGTGAAGGAGTTATATTTACAGGTGACTTCAAAACAGCAGAAGGGCCAAAAATGCACAGGCAGTTTTGCAGATACTGGTTTGGGAGTGAAGATGTTCAGTTGAAGGAGTCAAAGAGAGGATTAACATCAGCCCAAGGCTGAGGGCCAAATGAGGAAAAAGAACACAACTTTGGAAAGAATATCTATGAAGAATCTGACTTCATGTAGCCCACATGAAACATTTCTGTATGTATGTATTTAGAGTGCCTCTTAGGTCATGTATAAATATGCAGTTAGGAAAAATGCTTTCAGAAAGAGCTTAGAGTCTAAGTCAATAAAATGAAGAGGGTAAGGGAATATTGTCTCAACATTTTGGATTAAGCAAGAAGCTTTTCAAGTCACAAAGGAAATAATCTGCTACATTTAGTAAATGACCCTAGGATGTCTGAGTCTTGGACTCATGTAAAATACCAACACTAGTTCTAATAAGTGTTATGTATTAATACTTCCTTATTTCTATCTGCAGACATGAGGAATTGTATGACTAAATATATCATAATATCTAAGGTTATTTAGAAGATCAAAACCAGAGATGTGACCAGAAAAAGATGGTGGTAATCTGTTCAAGAACATGGATACATGTGAAACATACATTTTGCAGCTATACTTTGTTGACTTACCTTTAGCTTGAAATCTATTATAATCCTGAGATAATTTTCATAAGATTTGTTGTCTAGGTAAAAAAATATACTATATTTAATCAGATTATTACTGTAATTTAAACATAGTGTTTACATTTTCTTCATTGAACTAAATATTCTTCAACACAGATCATTTGCCATTGCAAAAAACAAAATAACAAATCCATCTTTGTCTAAGAAGATTTCAACAAATCTCTTTTCATTTCTCTTTTATATGTGAGAACATCCTTCTTACCTCTGAGTGCAAAACCAGTCTTGTCACATTAAGCTTTACGACCTCTTTAAACTCAGTTCAGAGACTTAGGTTCTCATGTGCCAGCAATGGTCAGCACAACAATGTAATGTTTGCGTAATGAATACTGTAGGTCAATGCTTGGGTTTTTTTTAAAAAGTAGTGAAGAAAAAAGAAAAAGTTCCCAATGGAATGTTGAACAAATAATCATAAAAATATTTCATTTTTAAGACTTTTAAAGGCTTTTCTTGATCAAAACAAAATCTGGGATGCAATTTGACCTGACAGAGTCCCTTCAGAGCATGGAAATTTCTTGCAATAACCAATTTTGACATCATATTTAGACCTGCAGTGTCACTCTTTTGTATGTCCTTCACCTTGGTGTCAATGTTAAATACTGCAAAAAAAGCAGACACTTTTCTAGTGCACATGAGGAGTGTATGCCTATACTTACATGCAAATTTAGAATTTTTGAAAACAAGAAAAGTCCTTGTTATATCAAAAAAAAAGTGTATATTTTCTCAATTTAGGTGTGGGTTAGCTTTTGGATGCAGTTCTTTACAGAAAAAGTGTTCTATTGCCATAACAGCTGTACTTTATGGTAGGACTGAAGTAATTTTTACAAACCCACCAGAGACAAAATGCCGAAGAGTCTATTTTACAAAAAGAACCCAAGTCAGGACATCATTTAAGCATGTTGTTAACTGGTTTCCTGAGCAGAGATGGAATGACATAATGTGCTGAACTGTGTTTTCTATATGCTATAACCCAGAGTGAATTTTGTTGACACATTGTTGAGAAATCACTATTTTGGAATGTGTCATCTTGTGTCTCTTTGGATCAGAAATTTGGCTTGTTCAGTATCTCAACAGCAGAGTAGATGAGCCAGAAAATACTAATGCCACGAGCCGTCCCTTTATGGACAGTAGAAACAGACTGGAGAGGGAGTTTTCAAAAAATGTGGACAAGTCTAGCTTGTCCAAAAGTTGTGAGATGAAAGGTTATGTAAGAAAAGAGACAAGCAGATCTCTCAATGTCTAGAAATTTACATGAGTTTGTTCCAAGTTTAGCTTTTCCTATTTCAATGACTAGATTAATCAAAGATGCAGGAGTGATTTGCAAAGATTGAGTAAAACAGAAAGGCCGAGTATCTTACTAGAGCTATTATTATCTTCAGTCTTCTGATTATTCCTCTTATTTTACTATATTCCTGGATGCTAAAATTATTCTTTGGGTATAAATCCCTGCTACTACTCGTGCATCATACTGCACATGAGCCTTTGTAGAGAGCACAACCCTGTGCTGGGCACAAGGACTTTCCTACAGGACAAAATGGGAGTGTTAACCACATAAGAACAGCAGTCATAAAATCCAGCATGCTGGACAGGAGGTCACCTAGCTCAAGGAGTGGGTGAGAAGGTAATGACTGTCATCTGGAACTCACAGACACAAAATATGTCTTGAGCTCTGACAATTTAGCAAACTGTCTCATAAAACTATTCTGTAAGTTGTGGTGTCTAGATTTCTCCTAGTTGTCAAAGAATAGAGTCCACCCCCTTTTTTTATTTGCTTGGGCAGACCAAATGCATATTCGCCTCCTCCCAGCACTGTACCAACGAGGTTAGAGACTATGTGAGGACAGAATTGTTCTTTTCTCCTTCTGACATTTTTGTATAAAAAGTCTGAATTCAGGTCTGTTGTCTCCTAAAATATTGTCCTGTTATTAGGTATAAATTGCTATAAGATGTGGTGGTTCCATATCTTAATGACTAAATAACTTTGTTTGGACAGGGAAAGAAAGGATGTTTGTACAAATTAATAAGTCCTCCTATAAACCCAGGTTTGGCTTTGAGGTATGGCACAACATAACTTCTGTTCATAAAACTAATTTCTTTTACTTCAGAATCATAATGACTAGATCCACAGTTTCCACTGGCTAATATTCCTATGCAGTGCTGTGGCATCATTGAAGAAAGTGTTAGAAAGTACCCAGACTAAAACCAGATTAAATCCTGCAAAGAATCATAGGACTAACTGGTAAAAAAATGGGGGAAAACATCTTTTTAACAAAAGAATGCTAGAACTATAGATCTCCAAATAGCATAAGCATCAATTAAGTGGTTTTTAGGACTGAAACCCATTTAGGTGTGCCTACAAGCATATGTGCTAGTAAGAAGACAACTAGACAATATAATGTTGCAAGATAAGTACATGGAAAACACTGTGAAGTAGGCAACATTTAAATGGCACTTTCGAGTTCTCACAAATTTTGTTATAAGTCTCTTGATACTTTGATTATAGTAAATGCAACCAAATACATCCCAATTATAACAAGTACAATGTTACCATCCTGAATTTGCATAGAGTCGATGACCATATTTCTGTTGTTAGATTTTCCCTTACATTTACCAAAGAAAAAAAACCATAGCCGAAGTATATTTCATGAAACTCAAAATGTCATATTATCTGTTTCTGGCAATCGGTAAAGGGCATTGTTTTAGAACTGTGAACAGTTTGTTCTAAATAATTTCCAATTTTTATATAGCCCTTCAATAACCCAAGTTTGGACTCAGATGGGATACAGAGTTTTCACATCCTTGAAAAGCTCTTGACAAGTATGACAGGATTCAAATATTGATTAAATGCAGAGCATTTATATTGGTGTCTGGACAAAAAGATTATCATGCAGCTGAGCCAGACTGCTCTACACAACATGTCCCACTTATGTCTGTTACAATTCTTTTCCTTCTGATGAAAAAAGGTGAAATAGCCACCTTGTTTTAACTCTATTGGCAACTTTACTGAGATTTATGCTACTTTTTGAAGAGTCATGTTGGCTTAAATGAAACAAGACCATTTCATTTGAGCAGCTACTACGTGTTGTGATAGTGAATACTGCAGTCTGGTCCTTAGCAATGAATCTAAACAAAACCCCATCATTTGTTCCAAAGAAAACTGTCAACATTTAAGAATGGGCCACTGATGAAATACAAAACATTACTGAATTATCTATTGGAAAAATTACTCATCACTATTTTGAAAAATTCCTGTACCTGATGTGGTTTTATCTCCATCATAAAATGTCAGGATAAATATGCAATTTTCATAGCTACTATCACCATAGTTAAACATCCATGTTAGTTGTGGCTTCAGCAATAATATATCTTGGTAAAAACTTTCCATCAGAACTTGTTTCATGAAATTCCATCATTTCTAAGTAAATCAAGTCTCTTGATCACAAACCCTATTTCTAATGGGAAACATTAATCTGCTCAACATCTTCTGGACAGGCAACATGGAAGCAGGGATGTGCCACAAAGGAAAATTTTCAAAGCGTTGCCCAGAAATGCAGCAATGGTGGCAAGTAAGCCAAAGCTCACTTAGAGTTGAACCTTGAAAGGGAAATCAAAATCACCAAGAGCTTCTAATGTTATTTTAGCAGTAAAAGGCTGAATGAAAAAAATATGCCACTGCTGCTGAATGCAGCAGGTGGCTTAGTGACAGCAGACATGCATAAGGCTGAGGTACTCAATAGTTTCTTTGCTTCAGTCTTCACCAAGAGAGTCCTGTGAGTTCTTGGGACCATATAGACTGTGTCTGAGAGTGACAGCCAATATCATAGTAAGACCATTCCCTACCACCACTGAAAAGGCATGGAGGTTAGAGGAGGATGTCAAAGACTGTACATATTTTTAAATCAAAGTGCAAAAGGATGATCCAAGGACTACAAATTGGTGAGCCTCATTTTGGCCTCTAGGAAAATTATCAAGCAATTCTTCTTGGAATCCATGGACATGTAAAGGAGAAGAGGTGATTTGCAAAATCAGCCCAGGTTTACTGAGAATAACTGATGCCTGACAACCTGTGCCTTATGTGAAAAGTAACCAGATATGTGGATGAGGTGAGAGCTGTGGATGTCCCTGGGTTTTAGTTGGGCTTTTAGCACTGTCTTGCTAGCACTCACACTAGGATGCCATGCTCTGTTCTGGTGGACAACTAGCTAGGTAAAATCTGATGTAATGGTTGAGGCCTAGAGGATAGTGGTTAATGGCTCTTACTCTGCCTGTAAGGCGGTAATTAGTTGAGCACTGCAGGGATCTGTCACAGTGTCTGTCCTGTTTAATGTTTCCACTGGTGAGATGGAGGATATGTTGGATGTCTCATTAAATGTACAGATGACACCAAACTACAGGGACTGACTGACACTCTGAATCAAGAGTGTTGAGGGATGACAGACCCAAGATCTTCAAAGTAGCCCATGGTGGGGGGAATGAACAGTGAAGATAAATTGAAACAAGAGAAATTCAGATCAGATATACTAAAATTCCTTTTCCTTGTGGAGACAGTGAAGCAGTGGACTAGGCTGCCAAGAGAGGTAGTGCAATCTCTGGCCTTGGAAGCTGTCAAAATCAGATTGGATGAAGACTTGGTCTGATCCCATAGCTAACTCTACTTTTATTATGAGATTGTACTAGAGGCCTCTAGAGGTCCCTCTCCACCGAAGTTATTCGAGGATTCTATCAGTAGAGTTGCAACACGGAATTGTATATTGGTTTTTCACATTCACATAATTTATAAAGCAATAATTATGGTGGCACAGATCACTTTGGGTTATTTCTGCTGAATATTTTTTGTTTGTAATGGTCTTTAGTTCTTATTGTTATCATCATCTTTCCACAGTTTTACACTCTGCTTTGTTCACTTAGTGTAATTGATTCTAGTTAACAGCTTGGTTAATGAAAACCACCCTGGCAATAAGCAAATGAAAATTAAAAAAAAGGCAAAATGCTATTAATCAAAACACAGGTTCCCTCACAGATACTAGCAGAGTCAAACACAATGCATGAAAGAGAACTGACCTACCAAGAAAGAGGAACAGGGATTTCAATAACACAGATGTTTTCTTTCCCAGTGACAAAATATACAAAGACAGTACAGGCCCCAAATGTCTAAGGAAAGGAAAGATGTTTTAGTAGCTTGGCTTTATCCTGCATTGGCTGTCCTGAGTCAGGCTTCTTTGAAAGTGTTCATGACATTAGTGGAAAAAAAATATTTCAGTGCAGAGGACTTCTTTTATTTTTTTCCCTGAAGTGAACTGGTTGCTTCAAAATTTCCAGTGAAAAGTAAGCATGGTCTCTTATTTATTGTTTCTCATAAAGAATAAAAATAACTCCACTTCTAGCCATTATCATTCCTTCAAAAAAAACCCCAAAAACTCTCAGAAACATTTCAGGCCTGATCCTGTAGCTTTGAAGTCAGTGGGAACAGAATTATAGTCTTAAAGCATAATGTTTCAGTTAGATGTTGTCACACAGTGGCTCACATCTTTGTTATTTTCTATCAGTAAGATTAGTGTTTCATACATTCTGAAAAGAGATGGTTGTTGTTTCCTGGAGGTTCTTGGAAGCTGGAGGAAGGGATTTTTATCTCTGTATCTCTCTAGAGACTCCTTCCACTGAAATCTGTAGGGAAGTGTGACTTCTGCAGCTGTAAAGTAGGTTCGATAGGAAGTGATTCCTGCAGCTACTGCATCTATACTATAGAATTAAATGCACTCACAGCCATGCTCTGGCATAGTAGCTAACCAGCATGGAAAGGCCTGCCTGCATCCATTGTGCTGAATCCTTGTGCCACAGACACTGAGCAGCCACATCCAAACTGCCTGTTAACAACAGTTGCTGGCCCCAGCTCACTCCAGAACTGGTTTGAACAGCAGTAGCTCACCTAGGTCAAAACCAATCAGGTGCCATCCGAACTTGTTTGCATTGTAGGCAACAAAGTAGCAGGGCATGTTCCTTTCTACTGTTTAATTTATTAGTGTGCATAACTTCAGGGTGCAATTCATCTACCTTAATGTAGACATCCAAAAGTTCAACATCTAAACCTCTGCTAGGTATCCTGGCTTCCTGTTATACCCAGTGGAAGCAAATCCAGGCCACAATTCATCTGACCTGTCTTGTGTACTTAGCTCAAATAAGATGGATTACAATCTGGGAATGCCCATTTTTTCTTCCAGCTATAAAGTGAGTCTGAGGTCACCAGGTCAGACTTAGACTCTAACTATCAGGCACCTGAGATAAGGTGAGAGATATCAGCCTAATAAATGCTAATAAGTTTATCAGTGAATCTCTCAGGTTAAGATACACTTTTAAAGACCTCGTAGATTAAATTGCAGGTTTTTACTCGAGAAAAACAGTAGAAACACTCATGGAGAAGCTTCCCTGTCAGAAAACCTAAACTGTTCTCCACAGAACAGAGTGTGGAAGGGTGAAAAGTGGCTTTTTTTCTGGAGCAGTTGCCCAGAACTGTAATGTTCTCTCATATCACTCGCAGAAGTATGATGTAATTTGTCAGGAGCCATGCTGCCTTCATTCTTATTCTACGTATAGAGCAATATCCATTTCATTCATTTTGTTCTCAAGGGTTGAGTGGCTGGGAGGATCTACCTGAAGCAGTAGGATTTCATTTCTCATCTGTGTCTGGAGGTCTGGGGAGCTGTAGAGGAGGACAAGGTCAGGACTCTGCCCTCCAGCAGGATAATTGAGACAGTTTGCCTTAAGTTTCATTAGTAACCCCTCTTCCACTCTGACCTTCAGTCATAATAAATACCTGGGAACCATAGCTGTTGATTACATTTGCAGTTGATGCCAAGTTATATAATTTCTATTACCATTAATGTAAAGAAAATATTTGTGTCTGAAAATAAGTCACACTGCAGTCTATACACATATTTTTGCAAACTTTAGTCCTTGTTACCTTCATTAGATATTTTTCTAATGATAATTAACTGAGAAAACATGACCTAAGCAAAGTTATCAAAGGAGAGCAATTATGGGAACATGTGCCATATTATTCCAATTAGGTAACTGCTCATGGTGGTTTCACTTGGTAACAGCACAAAACTACTGTTCAGCCCACTTTTCCCACTGTTACATTGATAAATGATCCCAAAGCTGCCTTTCATTCAACAGGTCTGTTTTTTTGGAAAATGGCCAGACAAAACAAAATCACAAGATTTATAAGTACTGCAGTGGGAGGGTAAAGAGGATCTGGAGGGCATGAGCCCTGTTCTTTCTCCTCAGAACTAAAGCTCAAGAAAAATACTCCTGGTGGACCAAATCCTAAGGACTCCATTCAATCCTTAACCAGACACCATTAAGGCAAGCTCTTGCAGACATTACTATGGATTTATCTGCAGAAATACACAGCTGAGGGTTAAAATGTTATTCATGCTTTATTTTTGGGAGGACAAGAAAGTACCTACTCGGCAGTACAGAATTTACCTACAACAGCTTTCCTATATATGAATGGGCTTGGGAAACAAGCAGTAGAAAGCAAGTATGGCCATGGCTCCATGACTCACTTCAACTCTGGATCACCATGAAATGCAGGGCATTGGCACTGTGCACCCCTCTCACATTTAGACAATGAACACTGAAAGAGTTAATGCTCCCCTGTAGTTCCCGTTCTTCCTTCCTCTCTAGGCAGTGAAGTACACATTATCAAACTCAGTCTGAAGGAAGACCTTTTGGTCATGGACCTTTATGGAATATGCTGACTGAAATGAAATTGGAAGACATCATCCTCTGAAATCAGCTGGAAGATCTTTCATTGTCAAACACCACAATCTCAGAAAAAGATGTCTTCAGTAGCAGAATACTATAAAAAAAAGTGTCTTCCTTGCAAGAATATGGTCTCAAAGAGAAAGTAGCAAAGACAAAAGGAAAGGATAGGAAGTTAGTACTACGGCAAGAGGTTAACGGACGTGATCTTACAATTAAAGATATTTACCAGAGAAATTTGAACCCCATTATACTCTGGCTCATGGTACATAAGGAAGAACTGTTTCACATCATCAAAGACAAAAACCAGGTCTATAGGTAAGCTTTAAGAATAATAAACATCCTGAATTCAAGAATAAGTCTGTCAAATGAAGGGATATTGATTTTGGAACAAGGAATATTATGTCAAACAACATTAGTTTAATTGATCTGAATTTAGTTTAAGTACTAAAAGCATTTATATACAAACAGCAAATGAAAATTAACTGCAGCTGAGTCCCTCGATTCTCAGATTATACAATATGCACAAGCAAATGAAAGTTCTTGTAGGAATCCCAGAAGCATGGTCTGGGTTCTATTCCCATAGCATGACTCAATAGAAAAGCAATATGCTTTCTTTCAGAAAATATGAATATTTAAAGCCATGTTTTGACTTTTAAAAATACACAAAACTTTTCCTTTCCCAAGAAGAATTCATAATAAATTGCAGAAAAGACTCTAGAGCTATGATCATTGCTAACATGACTTAGTTCAAATATTTCCATTTCTGGAATGAGCCATCCAGGAAACAAAATCATTTCTTCTGAAACAAACAGATTTGTTTGCTGTTCTTTTCCCTTCTATTCTCACTCAGCTATTTATTTGGCTATCTTAGATACCTCAGAGTCTGTGTTTGTAGAAATTAATACATAGAACCTTGAGATACTGACTGTTTAGATGTATTGCTGTTGCTACCTATCAGGGAAAATGCCAAATTATTTCTAGAATGTATTTCAATTTGTTTTGTTTAAAGACCAGATTTTTTCAAAGTGTGAAGACTTTTTCTACAACTTTCTTATGCATTTTTTCTTGTTTTTAATTTTTTTAATGGCTAAATTAATGAGAGTTAAAAGAAATTATAGCAGAACAAACTTCACAATATATGCACAGAGGCAAAGAAATCCAGTTGTCACTTATCATTCTCAAGTACCTAAATCACTTGTTAAAATGGGACTAATGCTCTAAAATTTCTCAGTCTTATGTGTGTGAACACTTTGAGAATCTTCAAAAAATGAGAGTTCACAAAACAACTGAAACTTTACAAATTTTCCCTATAATTACACTTTTAATTATATTAAAAGTATAAAAGTATAGTATTAAGAACATAATAAAGGTGTCCAAGACTTGTCAGATGAGCTGAATGTCTGATTTAGGCATATATGACTCATTTTAAATGCCTAGAGAATAAGTCCTCTCTGCAATGAATGACAGTTTACAGGGTTAATAACCAAAACCATAACTGGATAATTAATTGAATTATTAAACCCCAAGTTTTTAGAACAAAATCAGACCTTTCAGGTCTTTCTAGATTTTTCTTTATATATCTTCATCTCATATAATTCATATAATTTCTTACTGCTTCAAAGTCAATATCACTGCCAAAGATGAGCAGGCACAAAAATCTTATCCAGAGTTGTAAAAATAATTTGTAAAAATATCTTTTACTCATAACACTCATTATACATATATATTAGTAAAATGTTAGGTGAACATAAAAGGACTTCATTTTTTACACATCAGTTCCGAGTTTGATTACAAGTCTTATGGTTCAGATTGTATCAAAATACCATCCATACATCTGCTGAAGAATTTGCTGGGAAAATATCTTGGCATTTTGCTTCCAGACTATTTCAGGGTATGTCTTAATAGGTCAGGAGTTTTCAGTCTCTTATGATAGTCTGCTGTGCACCTCAGTAAAATACTAGTGAATCTTCCTGTTGGTTGTTAGAACCCCTAAGTAGTTCACATGTTTCAGTAGTTTCTCTGTTTAGAGTTGAACTAGTTTTTGCTTGAAATGTGTCTTCCTACAATTCTTGTGCCTTGGTTACAACTGACTGGAAGCCTATGGGTTAGCTGAGGAAGCTTGACCTCCCATATATAGTAAACCAGACAAGATCCAGAGGTACAAAGAAACCCAAGAAAGTAAGGACACATCACTGAGAAAGGTGCGTTATGAACATGTGGAACATTGGTGCCCATTGCTGTTCAGAAGGAAAAGAAAGAAATTTTTCAAGCCTCATTTTGCCCATATAAAAGATCTTTTACATGTGATTTTTTTTCTTCTTGGTTTCAGAAAGTGTGTTCAAGAATTAATAGGCAAAAACATTACGGGGACATATGTAAGAATTTCTCCAGTATTGTACCTGTGATGAGCTTGGCAAGATTCCTATATATCAGAAGTCTCACTAACAGGGGAAGGGTTAACTCTGTGCACCAGCTTCTTTGACTTAATTTATCAGGATCAGTTTACGTGAGTTGTGAATCCAGATTTTGCTGATTTGTGAGAAAACCATCGGTATGCAAAAAGACATCTGCAAAGAGGTCAATAGATATGAGTAAGGCAGGACATCTTGGGGTTTTTACCCTAATACTCTATAAGAACTATGTTGAAGTCTCTCTCACTATAAACTTATACAACCTCTCTGCCATTGGCTTAGGAAGTTTCCTTCTATCAACAGCTGCTCCTTCCAACAGCACCTTATATTTATGCCCAAACCCAATTTGTGCATATCACACATGAGAAAGTTTCCGTAGATCAAACAGCCCACTGACCTGAAGATGTTTATTATTGCCATGATGAAAATTGCCATTAAACAGCAGTTAGGCAGATAGCATCATGTAAATAATGTCTGAAAATTATTCTGCAAGAAATCTCAACTAAAATATGGCATGTTTCTTACAGTACTGCTTTCCTCTTTTGCCTTATTATTCCTTCTCTTGCCTTGCTTTTTTGATTTCCATGTCAACTTTGTGTTTATACAGAGACTATTCATTGTCACATGCATACAGCAACTAATACATTACAGGCAGAACTCTGCTGAAACTGTAGAAGTTATATCACTGAATTCATGATGCACAATTATACAGAATAAGCACATCAAGTTTCTTAATACATGTGTGTATAGGAGACTTGTAAAATGGTTTAGTTGGAGTAACTGTAACCTTACAAAATATGTCTTTAGTTTGAAGATAACAGGATTAAGGGGATATCTTCACTAAAATAATATTAAAACATGTTTATAACCAACCTGCCCAACCCAGTGGCATCTTTGTTTCTGTAGTGCAACATACTCTTCCTGCATTTTAAGTGCAAGATAGATAGGTACAGCTATTCATAAAGCTATGCCGGATGTTGGGAGAAATCTCAACAAATCTTGAAGGTGTAAGAGCAGCCCTTTATTCACAAACATATCAATGGAACCAAATAGCTGAAACAAGAATCAACAAATCGTAAGTACACACAATGCCATACTGGAAGTCAAAGTGGTTTACTTTGGATTAATAGCATGTAAAATGACAGAGATTAGGAGCAAAGAAGTGAAAGAAGATGGAGATACACATACCTGTGATGAAAATTAGAAGCAGGTGACAATAACCACAGCATCTATTGTATGTTTGCATGTATATATGCTTAACGCTAGAGCTGTCACGAAAAACTTGGAGGGCTTAGGGTTTTTTAATATGTCCCTGTCAGCTAAGAAAATAAGATAATTCTAATGGTAGGGAATTTAAGTTCAATCTTCTTCAATACTCCTGTCTACAGACTTGTGCAGATACCCCAGAGTCCTAGTAGGCTTTGCCTTCCCTCTGTCAAGGTTTCCTCATGCTAAGTAAAAGGGAGCAAAGTCCCATTTTTGTGTCAGAATGTGAACTTTCATTAAAATCTGACTTCATATTTGCCCATATCTAAGTGGTTCATTTACATTTAGAGGAAAAAAAATGGTTAGGAGGAATTTGGATAACAAGCAGAAAGGAATGTTTCATTTTAAATGATTTTTCATTTTAAATGAGTGTTATCTGATGTAATAAAAAAACTTGAAGAAAAATATCTCTCTGTTATCAAAACACAACATTTCAACTGGCTCAAGCCATTTTTGTTATGGCTGCTTTAAAATGGATTAAAATGAAAGCATATTTTGGAATGTAAGAATTTGAAAAACTCAGATTTCCAAGTTCCTGCTATACTTAGAATGATAAATTATTCATCTTTGGTAAATAGCGGCTCTAACATGATCTACATAGCCATGATTGCAAGATGTGTAATGTACACAACATTCAGATTTTCCATCTCTAGCTTTTTGATTTGTGCAGTAACAATGAATTCACAAAATAATTGTTATAGGCCTTTTAATTTATGAATTGTACCTAGGTACTTTAGAAGAGACTTAAACTCAGATCTTTCTTTCCAGAGAAATCCTTCTGCTTAATCTTTGAACAGTATAGCTGTGACTTTTATATCTGAAAAGAATGGTCTTTGCTTTGCAATACCCTGTTAGGCAGGATGCAAGCAATTTCAAAATGTACACGATTATGGGTAGAAAATAACCATTCAGTAGCAGCAATATTCTTCAGTCAACATCATGATGCCATCATGGTCTGTGATGTCCTGAACAGCTTACAGAGAAATGTATGCTGACCCCAAAGTCTAGAGGTGGCAAAAGACTCAGATGAACTCACTTCTGGTAAAGCACTGCTCCTGTAAAAGCAAAATAAACCCCACACACACACACATACATGCATGCTCATATATATAATAACATCTCAAATCACATAGAAAAAGATCTGATCTTTTCAACAAAGAAAGCCAGTGCCGTGCCTGGAGTTTCTCTTTTCTCCCAGGTCCTTTCCAATAATATTTGGCTCAAGTTCAGCATGTTACAGGGCTCCCAAGCCTCTTTCCCAGATATATCTGTCTTGTCTCTCTGGGTAAAAGAAACTTATTTCTGGCTCTC